>NW_006159750.1:3158330-3183721 GCF_000334495.1 Tupaia belangeri chinensis
GGTGGCATGGTGGTTAAGGCACTGGACTCCCACATGGCAAATTGTGATTTGAACCCTAGATCTGGTGGTTTGAAACTCACGCTGGGCAATGTGCATCCATGTCCAGTATCTCAAGAGGAAAATGGATTGCAGCATGGCCATCCACCCTGGGGGTGATTTCTCACTTTCTTTGTCTCTGTCTCTCTCTGCCTCTCTGTAGTACATGTGACCTATAGCAAAAACAAAACAAAACAAAATAAAAACTCTTAAAAAAAAAGAATAATGCCTCTAAGATCAATCTTTGTGGAGCTCTGTCTAGTATGTCTTAAAAATCAAATCTCAAATTTAAAATTATTCAAGCTGGTTTTACAGGCTGTTGATTAAGGCTGCCGATTCCACATGGCCTGCTTGAGAAACACGCTGGGCATGCACACAGATGGAGGGAGAGAGAGAGGAGACGAGATTGTGGCATAACCATTCTTTATGGAGTGCGTGTTTTCCCATTTCCCATTCTCCGTATGAATGTGTATGTACACACACACACACACACACACACACACACACTCACACAGTAAAAAGCTAATAAAATTATTTAATATGTCCACACACTTAAAAGAAAAAAATATTTTAACTGCCCACAAACTGATTTTTCGTCTCCTCGCTTTGCTTGTTACTGTTGTCTAGAATTTTAATTCTACTTTTTAAAACACAAAATTTCTTTATTTTTGTAGGTAGTTCAAGAATGAAGTCCAGTTCTTTTGGTGACTTTTTTTGGTATCCTCGCCTGTGTATTTATCAATTTTCTTACTGAAATTTAAAAATTTACATATATATCTATTCACCTTTTTACATATTTCTTAACAGTTTTTGCTACAAGATCTGTATGTTCTAATTTCTTTTGGTCTATTTCTGAAAATATCTTACTTATTATATCTTCATTCTAAAATGATAGTATACCCTGATACAGAATTCCATATTGACAGTTACTTCCCATCCATTTGAAAAAGATATTTTCGATTATTTTCTGGCCTCATTTTTGCTAATGAAAGTTTATTGCAAATTTTGTCCAAAAAAAAGGGGGGGGGCATTTTTTTTGGCAGGGTAATTAGTTATTGTCTCTGGAAGATTTTATATATAGATTTATCTTATTATTGTTGCTATTCTTGAAAAATCTCTGCTTAAGCACAGTTTTACTTCTAGTTTTTCAACTTGACCTTTTCTTTATAGTTTAAATCTGAGACTATTTGTATTTAGTTTGGGGACTTTTTTTTATCAATTCCTTTTACTTTATGCTTTGAATTCTTTTTTGAAGTATACCTGTGTCTCAACTGACCTTCCAATCTCAACTGATTATTTGTTCACCTAAAAATATATTTATCTGGGGCCAACAGGTGACATGGTGGTTATGGCACTGGTCCTCCACATGGCCGATCATGTTTCAAGTCCTGGACTTTGTGCTTGCTTTCTCATTTTTCCTTTCTCTCTCTCTCTCTCTCTCTGTCTGTCTGTCTCTCTCTGGTCAAATTTTAAAAATAATAATAATAGGAAACTAGAAAGTGGCATGGTAGTTATAGTACTGGACACTCTCACATGGCTGACCACGGTTTGAGTCCTGGACTTAGTGGCTTGCTTTCTCACTTTCCCCTTCTCTTTTGTTTTGTGTGTTTCTCTCTCTGCTCAAAATAATAATAATAATAAATGAATAAATTTTAAAAACCAAAACAAACATTAAAAAATAATAATAAATAAAATGAAATAAATTTTAAAATGTCTTTATCTTCTGCATGGCATTTTAGTTGAATTTCTCAATGCCCTATTTCAGATTACTAATAATTGTCATTGACCATAACTAGCTTAAAAATCTATTCCACTAAAGAAGCTTTATTTTTTAAATGTTGATATCTCTTTTCTAATATCCAATATGTGTAATCTACTTACTCTTTTTTAGCTACTAGTTTGCACTTTGTAATATACTGCTCTACTTTTTAATATAATTACTCTCCTATATCTCTTGGAAAATCCTAAACATTTTTATTTTGAAATTATTACTAAGATAGTCCTACCATTTTCATTTCTAGAATACATTTATTTTCCATTTGTTAATTTGTTTGGTTTAATTTTTTAGCATTAACCTTCATCACCTGTTTTAGAGTTTGGGTTTGAACACTATAACCAATTAAGGATAGTCACAAATTAGTTGACACTACTTCTGTAGTGGATCTGTCTCATAAACACATTGGTAGCATCTATAACTGTGACCAACGTTGAAAGTGATACTGTGTCAGTTTTTGGATACTTCACATCCTTTGGATAGGTCAATTTAGGGCTTTGAGCCAGATTATAAGAAGTCTAGAAAGGCCCTGAGAGTGTACAGCAAGTGAGGGGTGCTCCAGCTAATCCTGACCTTCTAGCTTTTCCTGTCAAAGAAATAGACATGTGAGTGTCAAAGAAATAGGTAAGTGAGTGAAGTTGTCTCAGATACTCCACATCACCCCAGCATTGTCTTAATACCATCAAATGGTGATAACTGACAATTGAAGCAGATAAATCACACAGTTGAGGCCTGCTCAAATTCTTCCTAATATACAAAATTATAAGATGTAATTATATAATAATTGGTGTAAAGCCACTAAAGCTTTAGGATACTTTGTTACACAGCACTGGATAACAGATACATAAGCTTATCTTGAATGTGAGCATTTTACTGTCATCTAACTACTCTTGCACAATCTCTGCACAACTTTTCCTGACTATTGGTTTGGTTGTTCAGCCAAGTCCCCCGCTTCCCTATTTCAGAACTAGGCCTTAGAGTTCCTGTCTGCAGGTGCTACTGGAGTTACTGCAGACTGGAGTCATGAGCCAGAGGAAGCTTGGCCAGGTTTTGGCTTTCAGGAGGTACCTGCAGTAGCTTCTCTTCCCTCTGTCAGAACTGTGTAAATATTCAGAATGAAAACCCGGTGGCATCCTTAGAAGTAAAGCCCGTAAAAATGTGGGGCCACAATAAGCTTTCGGTCCCAGGGGTGTTAAGCAATTCATCCAACAGTCTCTTTTAATTATTCCTACCAGTTTATAGCTCCAGAGGCTTCTGTTCCACATGTGTAGATACAGGCTTTATCTCTAGATGTGCTTATTATCTCCTCAAGTTTCAGGATGCTGGATTGCATTGTAACCTCAGTTCTGTGATTGGTCTAATAGTCAGTGGTTTTCAATTCATCTGGTTTTTATTTATCATAAGGCTCATAGGGATGATTTCCAAACTTCCATGTTAGACCTCAAACTGGAACTCATTAATGCCTTTAAAAAAATTCATAGTAATTTTTCTAATATATCTGTTTATTGTTAAAAGTTTAGAGCAGGACACAGTGCCTCTAAATGTAAAGTTACAATGCTCCCTCGACCACAAGCCCTAAATACTTTCTTTATAATTCCTTTTCAGTATATAAAATGGACTCTTCCTCCAACTAATTGGTTTAATATATATAGAGAGAAATGGGCCCAAATCGTAAGTGTACAGCCTAATACACAAACAGACTGAAAGTTACCTATTCAGATGGTACTCAGATCAAGAAACACATGCTCTATTATAAATAAAGAGAAATGAAAAAGAATCTTATAAAGAAACTGAACATTATCACCACTCCCAGAGACATCTCGCCTACCCCTGTGACTTCCCTTTCAATTTTACTAATTGCCCCACCCTCCAAAAGATAACTATTTTGACTCCTTACATCATAAATTAGTTTGGCTTGTTTTTGAATTTCACATACAATTTATCTGGTATGTATTCTTTCACATCTGACTTTTTTGGTTTAATGTTATGATTTTAAGATTAAGCTGGATTGGGACCAGCAGATGCCTCAATGGTTATGTTGCTGGACTCCCACGTAGTCGACTACGATTTGAGTACTGGGCCTGGTGGCTTAAAACTCATGCTGGGTGTGTGTGCATGCATTCTGGGTGTGGTTATGCAATTTGGGGTACTCCACATCCTCATTAACATTGACATTTGGCATCTTTTTTCCCATTTGCTGTCCTAGTGTATATAATGGCATTTCATTGTAGTTTTAATTTTCTTTTCCCTGATAGATAATACAGTTGAGCATCGTTTTCTGTTTACTGACCATCTGAACATGCCGTTTATTATGATGAATTTTTAATCAATTCTACCTTGTTAGCTAGACTGGGAGTTCTTTCAGGGCAGGGCTCATATCATTCACCTTTACTTCTCTCACATTCTGCCTCAACATCTTCCTTCTAATGCATCTTGTACCCAGTGTTTCATAGATGCCTGCTTACCTGAACAAATGTACAGGGCATAACAGGGTTTCAGCTTCTGAATCCCAAGGTGTACCTGGTAACCACCCTCAAGGATTATTTTTGAAAAATCAAGTATGTAAGTTTTAGGTTTTTAAGCATTTAATAAATATCTTAACAAATATTCAGTGCCTAGAATATGTTAGGTGCTGTGTGAGGCTCTGTTAGAAGAAGATTTATAGATCCATCAGAGATAATTCCTTTACTCAGGGAGCATCCAGACCATGTTTCAGCCGAGATTAAATGCTGCCTCTAAATGAGCCCTCCTTTAATGTAAGACCGTGGTGTCTATTCTCCCACATTTCTGGTGCAATTAGTTGGGGGAAAAGTTGTTGGATAGCACTTTAAGCATGTAAACGTTGAGTCCACTTTGAAATCTGATCTTGAGACATTTCTAATACTTACATAGAAGTAAAAAAAGAAAAAAATTTTTACTGACATTTTTTCAAAAGTGGTATGAAGTGTGTTTGGTGATGAAAACATCCAATTACTTGGTACCCCATTTCTTAGGTATCCTGGCCAGTCTCAAGTGTCAATGTGAATTTTATTAAAGAAATCCTCTTCCCCATCTGACACAGCTTTATTATCTTCAACAATAGTGGAACTGTGGCCTCCATGCTGAGGAGACACTCTCCAGCACTAACTATGACACCTAGAGATTTCATTTTGCCTCATTCACTTTCCTATTTTCCTCCCATATCTGTGAAAAACTCCTATGTGGAATCAGAAAATTTATGCAGTGGGTATGCACGTTGACATAGTGACTTTCAACTGTAGACAGCCACTTCCCAAAGGAAGAATGTGGTCTTTGTGAAGATAATGGCATAAAGCCATTTTTTTCTCCCGGTGGTACTCAGGAGAAGGTTTCATTGTGTATTTTGTTTTATTTTAAACTTTTAAAATTTGTTTCTTGGTGTGGAGAGAGAGTAAGAAAGATAGGTACACTTGACAAGGCCTCTCCGCACTGCGTTCCTCCCTGCAGCCGCCCAGTCAGCCGGGGTCACAGATGTGTGTGAACACACCTGGTGTGTTCAGGTTAGCCTGGGATCCAGATTTGGCCCATGTGGCCCAGCATTTCACAGTGGCACCCTACCCCCACTGTGGCTGGACCAATATTTGTATTTTTTTCAAGAATCTCTTCATTTTGCTTTGCTCTTTTGATCAGCTTCTGCACCATAAATTAAGGAGAAAATGAAGTTTACCATGGGGAAACTACCTATCTTTTAGCACCTAAGACATACATGTTGGATTCTTTTTTTAAGTTTTCAAAATGATTCAGAATGTCTTACCAATTGAAAATGAGATGACATGTGTATCACAGTTATTATAACTCACATGCCAGTTCCTTCCCTCTGTGCCCTGTACAGTGGGACTCGTGTTTCACTGAAACTCGGACCTATAAACTACTGTGTTTGAGGATTTCTGGCCTCATGCATATTCCCCCAGTTACCGTGAGGAGTCTTGGGGAGGTTTCTACATAGCGTAGACTTGAACCAGTCCTGACAGCCCCCACCTGGCGGTCGAAATTTCTTCCTCTTCCCCCCTGGCTTGGGTTCCAGCAACTCTGCTGCAGATACCTCCAGTATCCACAGAAGAATGGTTGTGCCCACATCCCTGTCTCCTCACCATGACCAAGGGGCAGCACCAGTGTGGAAGTGCTCAAGGCACCAAAGGGCTGTGTGTTCTACGATCTCAGTGCAGTAAGGCCATACTCTGATTTATGTAGAAGTAAGGAGCATGCTTCTTTGCTCACTTCAGTGTTGACCTTTTTATTTTATTTTAATTTTTTGAGAAGTTTATATTTATACTATAGGGCACGTGTGCTCACCAGAAAGACAGAGAGAGACAGAGAGATAGAAAGCAAGAAATCACCCCCTGGGGGGTTGGCCACACTGCAATCCCTTCTCCTCCATTCTCCTCTCAGGACCTTGAGCACACACGCACATGTGCCTGGCATGAGTTTAAGCCACCTGGTCCAGGACTTGAACCATGTCGATTACATGGGATTCCAGTGACATAACCCTTATGCCAACTGATGGTGCAATCCTTTATGAAATATGTCCCCAAGCAATACACTGTATGCCTGGTGTCACTGGGTTTCTAATAAGGGAACGCGTTCATTTTCCATCTGTCATCTTTATCCCCAGAGTCCAGGCTGGGAGACATATATAAGTAACCAGCACCATGCTGTACTCAGAATCATTTCCCACTTCACGTAGCCAGGTTGTTCCTGGGCTAGGCTTGTCTCTTCTGCTCTCTCTTCCCATAGGTGGAGTCCCTCCCAGAGGGTGCCACAGTCTCTTATGCCACTGGTCTTTTGTGGGCTTACCCTCCCACTCATCTAACAGACGCATCTGCTCTCAACCCTCTTTCTGTTTCTGCATGCTTTTTCTGGGACTCCCACATCACTACAGCCCCTGCATCCCTGCCCACATACAATGACCCTTATTTTGGGGATTCCTATGCTCCAGTAAAGACCGCTATTTAGACAAAGATAGAGAACATTCCTAGTTATTCAGAGTCCAAACAAAGCCCAAATTTTGCATTTTCTTTTAGAAGCTTCTTTGCTCAGTTTTGAATATGCTAAACTATTTTGTTACTTTTCCAAACCTTTAGCTTGCCTTCCCGCCCCCCTCCCCCGCCATTGCACTTACCTTTCCTTCAACCTGGGTAACTGCTAATACTCATGTAATATTGCCCCTAAGTCCTTACTCCTCTCTGCTGGCCTGCCCCCATCTGATATGCTACCTATTACTCTGATGACCTCTGTGTGGTAATTGCTGCACTCTCTTCTGGTCATTTTTAGAAAGAGATTTGTGCTATAGGGCACGTGTGCTCACCAGAGACACAGAGAGAGACAGGGAGAGAGAAAAGTGAGAAACCATCCTCCTGGGAGGATGGCCACGGTGTAGTCCTTTCTTGTCACTTACTTTCTTGGCATTTGAGGCATGTGTGCACACACCTGGCATGAGTTTTAATCCACCAGGTACAGGACTTGAACTGCCATCAGCTATGTGAGAGTTCAGCCCTTAAACTACTATACCACTTTCTGGCCTGGTCACTATTTTTTTTCCTTTCTTTTTTCTCTTTTTTTGGTTCATTCGGAGAAGGCTGTTTGAGGGACCACTCTATGCAAAGCACTGATGGGTATGTCTTAAAGTATGTCTTTGAGGAAGGCAGAAAAGGAAGCAAATGACAATATAGTGGTGACTCCAAACAGCGATATGTAATGAAAAGAGCATGTCTGAGGAGTGACAACCTTCACTGGTAAGAAGAGTCTTCTTGCTTTGGCTGTGGTTTTCCCTCAGCTCAGCCCTCATTCTTTCATCACCCTTTTCCTGCTAACAGCCCCTGACAGCTGACCTTGACTGAGCCAACTGTTGTACTCTATCCTCTTCCCCATTATTATAGGTTCCGGGATTGACATTTGACCTAGGTTGAGGCAATTGAAGACATTCTCCTGGGCATTTCTAAGAATTTTCTGTTCCTCTCTCAGCCAGGGGCAGTTGCCTGCAGCTGTGATGCCACCACATGAAGAAAATCCAGGTGTGGGAGGAAGAAATGAACTCATTATTTCTGGGAGTAGGGAAGGGAGGAAGGATCCAAAGAGAAATCTGACACATGCACCACTAGATCAGGTGGTACCTAAGGCCAGCTCCGCTGTAGTCCTTTCTGTCAATACACCCCCTTTTGTTTTTGTTTAAGTTGGTTTAGGGTCTGTTTAAGTTGGATGGTTCAGGATTTCAGTCAATTGCAACTAACAGAAATGGGTTCTAGATATTTCCTACCAAAGCTGATGCCAGAGTTGAGTGTTGATGAAAGAGGAGAACTTGCCAGAAAGAGGAAACACTTTGATCAAAGGCTGCAGCAATAAGTGAATATGAACGTAAGGACATTAATGAAGGGGGAGGGGAAAACTGCTTTGAGGAGGTTGAAGAAACATTTTGATATAAGATTATACAGAGGAATTTGGGGTTTTACCTGCCAAAACATAGTAAATGGTACATTTTAAGAGGATGGCTTTGGTCCTCTACCCTTATTTATTCATTTATTTATTTATTTATTTATTTAGGAGAGATTTTCACTATAGGGCACGTGCGCTCGCCAGAAAGACAGAGAGGCAGAGAGACAGAAAGCGAGAAATCACCCCCTAGGGGGGATGGTCACGCCGCAATCCCTTCTCCTCCATTCTCCTCTCGGGATCTTGGGCACGCACGCACACGTGCCCGGCATGAGTTTTAAGCCACCAGGTCCGGGACGCGAACTGTGGTCGACTATGTGGGAGTCCAGTGACATAGCCATTATGCTAACTGCTGGTTCCTGACCCTTATTTATTTATTTTTTAAACCAAAGGTCATTAGGAGGATGACCTGAAATGGGACAAAAACAAAGGCAAGGAGAAAGTTAAACAACTCCTGTGTTACTCCAGTCAGTCAGGAGTGATGAAGACTTGAATTAAGACAGTGTTTTTAAGGACAGAGAAAAGAGACAATTTTAGAAGAGAAGGAAGTGACAAAATTGTCAGGCGATCCAGGACACCCTTGGGTGAAGGTGCCATTCCACTGAGATGGTGACATAGGAGGCAGAGAAATTTGGAGGGAAGATAAGCATTTGCCCAGAGCTCCTGGGAGCTCATGTTGTACTTTCATCACTGTCAGAGGAAGCGAATAAAACACTGTCTTCCACATATTTCTTCACCTGTGAAAAGATTTTTCAGGGAAGAAGTTTAAATCAGTTGATTTTAAGATTTCTTCAAATGATTGAAAAATAATTGATTATATGTCACTGCCAGGGAATGTACACAAGGTTCGAATTCTACCTCTCTTCCTGACTTTTAAGCCTTCATTTTAATTTGGCCTCCCTGTACCTTTCTAACCTTATTGATATATGCTTCCCAGGTCATGCTTTCTGCTCTAGACACAACATTTCCTCCCATGCTCCTGTAGATGCAGAGTTGATCACACTCCCATTTCCATCTTTATCTGCTGACTTGCTCGGCTAGCCCTCCATTCCTTTGGGACGCCTTTCTTCCCCATGCCATACTCTGTACTGTGGCCCTCATACAGCTTCCCTGAGCATCCACTGTACTCATCTTCTATGTAATGCAACTAGTTACACACATTTGCTATGAGTTAGAACCCTGATGACTTAATGCATGCTATTTTGCTTTCTCAATTGAACCTAGTGCTCCTAAGGGTGTCTGGTGTCTGGAACAGTGCTGGGTGAAGTGCAGAAGCATCATATAAACCACTTACATGTGGTCTTCACCTCTGCTGGAGTACCCTCCTCCATGCCCACTTTATCTGGCAAAATTCCATTCATACATCCTTTAAGATGCAGTCCAAATATTGTCTCATTGGGACCAGCAGATAGTATAATTGTTATGTCACTGAACTCCCCCATGTAGTTGACCGCAGTTCAAGTCCTGGACCCAGCAGTTTAAAACTTGTGCTGAGCACGTGTGCGTGCATGCCCAACATCTCGAGATGAGAATGGAGGAGAAGGGACTGTGGCATGGCCATTCCCCTTAGGGGGTGATTTCTTGCTTTCTGTCTCTCTGTCTCTCTCTCTGTCTCTCTGGTGAGCACCTGTGTTCCAGATTAATAAACCCCAGATTAAAATGAATTATTTGCTCTCTCCTCATATATATATATGTTTATATATATATATACACACACACACACACACATATTTGTATATATGTATATTTATGTACATATACGTATAACTATATTTCAGCATGTCTGTCATATTTCTCAAATAATATAAAGCAACAGTTTCAATGATACATATAAAAGGCAAACAGGTGTCTTTTAATATTCCTAACCTACCACATAAAGTATGATCATTACTTGACCCTTGGAAAGATTTTCCCTGAGAAGAGGCTCTCAGATTTGTATCCAGGGAGTCCTATTAGCTTGTTGCAGCATGAGGAGAAGGTCGAGCTCATCCTGGGAATAAGCCCATCAGCTGACAGAAAGCAGGTGATGAGATCTCTCACCAGATTAAAAAGAGAAGGGCAGCAACTCATTAGGAAACACAGAGATGTCTGCTTAATTACTTGAAAAATGTCTGAGCCAGTACATTTTATGACACCTGGAGGGTATAAACATGCCCATAAATTTAATTAATTTTCTTTCTTCTTTCATTGCACCTGTATGGCCTAAAGGAAGAGAAGTCTAATGAAAGTACAATCAAGCACTTCTGCTGGACTTCCACAATACATTTGGGCAATATTCAGAAAATGAAATACTGAATTTCCCATCAGTTTATGGGGAGAAATGTATTTGGAAAAATGCAGCCCAGCAGTAAAATTATTCCCACGTCAAACTCTGATCAATGGCTTCTTCAGCTTTATTTCAAAAAAAGAGCTTAAATCTCTTTATAGATATATTAAAATATATTTAATACTCATAAATCTCTAAGGAAAAAAGTCAGAACTAGATATTACTGTTTTCCTGGAAGAAAGCATTGCATGAGAACTCGAAGGCTTAGGGGAGCTGGTTGAACCCATAGAGTAAATAACCCCATTTGCTTTCTCTGACAGTAATACAACCTACACATTTTAGTTAAAAATCTTTGCATCTAGGACATCCTTGTTTTTATCAAATGTAAACTGATTAGTGCTGAGCATGCTTGAATATGCGTTGTAATAATGTTATACTGTTCAATGAGTGTTTACTGTTTCCCAGAGACTCTGCATATCTTATCACAAAGCCTCATAACCACAAGGAAAGTATTACCCCATTTCAAACGTCCGACTCCCTGCGAGCTTGAGGGACTTATCCAAGGTCACACAGCTAGTAAGTTGACTCCTATAGCTCCAAAATCTGTGCTCATTTAATTTTGTTCTATGAACTATAATATCTAGCCATTTTTCTTCTTGTTAACTCATTGCCACTGAACCTGTGAGGAGTCCAGAGACATATCTTATTTTCTTCAAAGAATTTTGACATTATTAAACTTTGAATAGTGAATCATTCATTGGAGCTTTTGGACAAAGTCCAAACAATCTGCCTTTTTTAAAACTTAGGGAAGGAAACTCCAACCACCTGAGTCCATTTAACCTGAAATATACTTGCCTACAACCAGTTGTTCTGAAGGCTAACATGAAAGGCTTCTCACGTTCTCCGTGTAGGAGAAAGGGGGAAGAAAACACCTCATACAGAGCACCTACTGTGTACCACTATATACCTCGCATTTTGCCTCACTTGCATGGAGTTATGGGGTAAGGAGGATGACCATTCAGAAGCCAGGCTTGTTATCTGGCTTCTGTGCATTAGGAACACTCTAAGGTGTTGCTGCTCATAACCTTGGCATCACCCTTTTAAGAGATACTGTGGTGAATAACAAGATACACAGCTGAACGTATTATGAGATGATTTGAAAATCCTCACTAGATAAAAGCAAAATGAAGTACCTTCATTTTTGCTGTTAAATTCCTCATTCTGTCATGAAATACTATAGTTAGTGCTGTTTTCAGTTTTAATCTCTTGTAAACTCATTGACTGTTAATGTTTAGTGGGCTCATAAACTCATTTGAATTGATCTGATTTTGCACAATCAAGCCTGTTACACTTGTTTTAATTTTTTGCACCATGGCTTTAACATCTGGAAGCTATGAAAAGCACAAAAGCCTGTCTAAAGAGACTGTCACAAGAAATCATGTTAAAGGACCTATTATTAAGACTTGGCTAACCATTGGCTCTAAAGCTCCAGCTATTCTGTCTCCCTTTTTGTATTCTGCATCACAGATGGGAGTACAGACAGAGGGACGGAGCAGGCGTGAAGGGCTGATCCCAAAACTCTACTTGAGAATTGCCTTTTCCAAAACAGATTCTTCTCTAGGTACTTACCTAGAATCCCTCCACCCACCAAGACCCCTCCCTGGTTGTTTTATCCCAGGCTCATTATTAAATTAGCTATGTCTAGTTCCTCAGTGCTATTTTGGATCTAATTAGGTCTAGCTGGCAAATTCCTATGGCAGAGTCAGAAATAACTTTGTATTAAAGATTCCGAGCCATTATGTGTGCATCAGTGTGACTCTATGCCTCTGTGCTTTTCTCATCATTATGCTTTCGAGAAGCTAGTAAACAAGTAATTCTGCCTTGGAAAATGCAACATTTTAAAAGAGCCAGCCATGGCAAGGAGGAATTAAGGTACAGAACTCATTCACATACTTGCATGCATTCTTAACCTTGATTTAGATTAACATATGTTTGTTCATCTAAACCTGGTTTCTTGCCATTTTAAGTATATCCTTTATATATGGTATCAGCTTTTGTGCATACTCATAGCTTAAAGGCTGAGAGAATGGTCTAGAAGTTAGACTGCCTTCCAAATCCTAGCTGCATAACATTGGGGCAAGTTTTAAACCTCTCTTACCTCACGTTTCCTTGTTTGTCAGAAATCCATTTTAGAAGACTGTTGTGAACATTAAAACATTGAAAGGAGTTGAACAGTGTTTGGCACAAAGTAAGGGAAAAATAAATCTTTATTATCATAATGGTATGCAGTTTGTGTTATTTTAATAGCATTCTTATTCACAACCAAGCTCTATACATTTATTATGGGAAAGAGGAAAATAAGTAAAAATGACATGTATTTCACTTCATCCCATCATTGAGAAGCAATTTATGTTACCATTTTTGTATATTTCCAATCACTTTAACTTAATTAAACTCTTTCACTTATTATCAGTGTAACCTTGAGCAAATCACTTAACTTCTCTAAACCTTGATTGCCTTGTCTGTAAAATAGAGGTAATTATAGCACCAACATCACAGAGCTATTGTGAGGATTAATTGAGATAGCCCATGCAAATTGCTTAGCTTAGTAGTTAGTCTACATTTAGCTAAACCACATGAAATTGCCAATATTCATCATTTTTTGACTTAACAAAAGGTGATTTTATATACTTCAACCTAGTGAGCAATATATTGTATATTAGCCTTTACAGTAAGGATGTGTAGGGTTGTGATGGTACAGAGATTACCCTGGTGTCTCAGGCCATAGGAAGGATGCACTCCTGTTGACAAGAGGAAATTTTTTTTTTTTTTGAGAGGTTTTTCGCTATAGGACACATGTGCTTGCCAGACAGACAGAGAAAGACATAGAGACAGAAAGCGAGAAATTACCCCCCAGGGGGGATGGTCACGCCGCAATCCCTTCTCCTCCATTCTCCTCTCGGGATCTTGGGCACACACGCACACACGCCCGGCGTGAGTTCTAAGCCATCGGGTCCAGGACGCAAACGACGGTCAACTACGTGGGAGTCCAGCGACATAGCCATTACGCTAACTGCGGGTTCCCGGAAATGTTTGTTTTAAAGCAAGACTGGCTGGGTGGCACAGCAGTGATACACTGCTTAAGCAATGCTGGATGTGTTACAGGGTGAACAGGATTTTCAGTTCTTGCCGTTTGCTGACAAAGAATTGAAGACAGACACCAGCAGATATACAGCTAATATAGAAACTCTATTCAGCTACACAAAGTAAAGTATACTCTTGAAAAAGGAGAGTGGGCTGGCTGAAGTTTTTATTTGTTCATTTGTTTTATTACGGCTCTGGTTTTCTCTCATGGTCCCTACCCTGAGTGACCCTTGTTCTTTTATCAGGGGGTCATTTTTGATTGGCAGTCAGGGGCTTATATAACCTACACACTTCTGCAGTTGCATTTTCCCAAAATATATCTGAAAGTCCACTAGGGTGGGGGATCCAAACCGCAATGCTAATGCGTGCTGAGTACAGGTAGGTTAAGGACATGCAAGGGCCTTGTGCACATGTTCAGTCTTATGACAAGTTGTGGGGCAGTGGTTTCGGCCTTGAAGCAAGGCAAGGACTTTCCCAGAGGGTGCTGATATCTCTTTTTATAAGGAATTAGCTATATAGACTAGACCGATTTGGGTGAGACCCTCCGTCTGAGGGGAGGAGGCAGGCCAGTTTCCCTCTGCTCATGTCCAGCTGCTTCCTGACAGACCCATAAAGAATATCATCATAGGTTCCATTCCCTGGACAACCTGTAGGCCACACACATGATCCTGACTGGCTGGAAGGCGGAGGAGGATATAGCGTGAGACCTTGCCGAGGGCTCTTGTCTTTCTCTCTTTCTCTCTCTCTCTCGTAAAAGAGAGAAAATTTTCAAAAAAATTTAAGAAGGAAGCACCCATAAAGCCAGACTGATGCATACTCTAATAAAGACGTGGGTTAAGTGTCGGGAAATAGACTACCATTACACCGTCTGGAAAGATACAGGGTGGCTACATGACAGAGGTGACATCTCTGAGCCTGGCTCTGAGGTACACATACTGAAATGCAAAGAAAGGGCTCGAGATTGAGGGGACATTTGAAACAAAGAAAGAATGACTAATTCATTTGGTTAGAACCAAAGGTATGTGAGGACTGGCAGTAGGAACCAAGCCCAGATAGGTCAGCACTCACCACACAACCTGGCCCATGGCTGAGACCTGGTATGTGCTTGAACCAGCACATATTAAGAGATGCGAACTTTCAATAAGCAAGGAGAGTAGGGCATTTTGGAGTAGGGAGTACAATTGTCACTGCTGTCCTGGGAGAGTTGAGTTTAGGACACACGTTTGCCTGGAAGCTTGAATCTAATGATGCTCCTGAGACAGACACCTCTGTGCTGGGTTCTGCTAAGCTCCTCTGTCCTTTCCTTCCCCTCCCCCACTATATTCCCCCTACAGCAAAATCTAACTCTATCCAACATTTTTCAGTTTCTTCAACTTGCTGAGCTTGTTCTTGTATCTCAAACTTTTATATAGGTGGTTACATTTGCCTCAATTCTTCTCTTCACCATTTGGCTACCTCCTGTTCATTTTTCATCTCCGTTGATGCATCACTTCATTCTTTTTTTTTTTAAGAGAGATTTTTTGCTATAAGGTGCATGTGCTCGCTGGAGAAGCAGAGAGAGACAGAGAGACAGAAAGTGAGAAATCACCCTCTGGGGGAGGGATGGCCATGCCCCAATCTCTTCTCTGGATCTTGGGCACACACATGTGCACTCAGCATAAGTTTTAAACTGCTGGGTCCAGGACTCGAACCACGGTCAACTACATGGGAGTCCAGTAATGTAATCATTATGCCATCTGCTGGTCCCTGATGCATCACTTCTTATGGGAGACCTTCTTTCCCAGAAAGTCTACTCCTGGGGTCTCCCAGAGCATCCTGTACTTTCCCAGTGCTAGCACTTTCTACACTTCATTTTAACTGTTGCTCTGTACCTGCTTCTTAACTACTCCAGACTGAAAGCTCTGGCAGGGTGAGGACTTTTCTCTTACTGGATAAAAGCTTGGTTGAGAGATGTGCTTAAGCCTGGTTCTGTGTCCCGATTCTGCCATTTAGTATTTGAGTGACTTTGGGTAAGTTCTTTATGATGGGTCTTTACAAAGTTCATGGAAAGTATATTTCATTAAAAAACTGCATGGATTTCATAGGGTTTTTGTTTTTTTGACCCCAAAATAAACTCAAACCGTAGTTCCATTTTTCCAACAAGTTTTTCAGCATGCTCTCACGTGTAGTTAACATTCGAAGTCCTCATCCATGCAGTGGGGAGATTAATAGGGTCTGACTTCCAGGGCTGTTGTAAGAATGAAATGTGGCAACACAAGTTAAGTCCTTAGCACAGTGCCTGGTGAGTAATTAAAATATCCTGAGTGCTTATTAAAACTTTGCTGCTGGTAGTCACAGTCATACCCCTAGAGTGCTCCACAGCCTTCTACCACCTGGCACATGTAGGTGTGCCAGATATTGTTGGATAGTTGAAACAATGCCCACGGAAATGAAGAAGATGTAGATGTGAAAAGCGTTTTAATGGTAAAAAAGCCAGTGGAACTTCGTAACCCACATAAGTTAGAGGAGGAGCCAGACAGAGAGGGTAGGCTCCAACGAGGGGCTGAGCCTGGACAATGGGGAGACCAGTGGTGCTTTTTGGAATAGGAGAAGACGTGGTAGGTGACAAAGATGGTCAGAATTCCATTTGGGGACATACTGAGTTACAGGTCTAGTAAAAAGCTCAATGTTTAGTCCTGGGACTTAGGAAAGAAATTTTAGGTGTGAAATAAGCTTGAATGTTATTTTAAGAGGAAGGACTCTTGAGGCAGTACTTCTCTAACTCTAGTGTGTGTTGTAATAACCTGGGGAGATGTTAACAGGCAGGCTGACTTCCAGGTCTCGCTACAGATTCTGCGCAGCTGGGTAGGTCTGTGGTCCAACCCAGGAACATACATTTTGACAAATAGCTCAGGTGATTCTGCTGTGACTTTGGGCAAATCATTTATTCTCAGTTTTAGTCTGCCTTTATTAAATGGGAATAATATCTATATTATGTCTGGTAGAAAGGAGAAAACATGCAAAAAAAAAAGCACTTATGAAGTAGGTTTATAAAGAGGTTATCAATAGGTTAGAAAGTATATGTGCGTGTCTGTGTGTGTGTGTGTGTGTGTGTGTGTGTGTGTGTGTGTGAAGATTATGGAAGGTGAAAACTTTCTGGAAGAAAGTATGGTCATCACATGGTACCTCAAGTGGCATCAAGAGTTAGTAAAGGAAGGAGATAAACAGAGAAAGAGAAAGCTAATGAGTTTGGTAAGTGGAAGTCACAGACTGGAGAAGTGTTTCCGTGAACAAGAGCTTGGGACATTAGGGAACTGGGATGGGGGGAATGGGTGTTGATTACTATTTCAAGAATAGAAGAATAATGACATGGAAGAATGGTAAGACATGTTTTTAAGTAAAATATAGTATAAATTAGAATAAGGAGAAGAGAGAAAAAGAGAATTCCTGACAGGATCTTCATGCCTTGTTCCACCCCCAGCCTCAGTTAGCCTGGATCACAGGCAAGTGCCACATGCCCAGGTTGTACACGGACACCTTGGGAGGTGTGCCCCAGATGTCCCCGCGTGCAGCCAGTATCACAGAGCACCATATTACTGCTGCACCACCAGCTGGCCCCAAATATGGCATAAATCAGAAAGATCCTGTTTTTCATTATGTCTGAGTGGCTGTATAGTGGTAGTTTTAAATTTCACCCTTTTCCTCCACTGTATTTTTTTAAATTAACATATTGGGAGACCAGCAGTTGGAGTAATGACTACATCGCTGGACTCCCATGTAGTCGACCGTGGTTCGAGTCCCAGACCCAGCAGCTTAAACTCACACTGGGCGCGTGTGCGTGTGTGCCCAAGATCCCAAGAGGAGAATAGAGGAGAAGGGATTGCGGCGTGGCCATCCCCCCTGGGGGATGATTTCTCCCTTTCTGTCTCTCTCTGTCTTTCTGGAGAGCACATGTGCCCTATAACAAAAACCTCTCAAAAAAAAAAAAAAGGCATATTGGTTTTATAATGAAAATAAAATAATAAACACTGTTTTTGAATTTTCTGAGTGGAATGAGAGGAAAAATTACATCTCTGGGGGTAAGAGGACTGAGAGAAAGACATTTATTTTTTTGAAAGGTCCGAGAAATGTCTGCATGCTTGTTAGAGAGTAGTGATATTCCTGGGCTCTATCACATACCTTCCCTACCAATCAGAATCTGTAGAGCTCAGACCCAGAGGCCCACCTGCTGTCTCACACCCTCCTCGGGTTATTCCAATGCACACGGAAGCTGGAGAAGCACTGGCTCCTTATACAGGGAAATTCAAGCCTATCTCACATCTAAAATTTCATTCTGAGCTCCTTCTCAGCATTGGAAGAATTAATTTAGAATCGTGTCAGATTGAGGGGGTGATCCTTAGAATAGAGAAGTAAGCCATTGTGTGGAAGAATGGGAAGAGAATTGGTGAAAATAATAATGGCAACTTGAAGAGTATTATCTCTACATGGGAATTTTGAAAATGTTGGTTCAATTTTTTAAGATGTTTTCATGCTGGGAAAATCCATTCTGTGTGCTGCAAAGATGTACAATGATTGAATGTAAAAAAAATAAGAAAATGAAGGGGGAAAAAAAAAAAAGATGTTTTTATTAGAGAACAGAGTTCTGGATTTGATACCCTAATGGGCTAGGTAACTTCTTCCCACTTCCACTAAGTTAAATAATTTACCCTAATACTAGATACTTATTTTGTAGGAAGATGCTAAAGATCACAAAGAATGCCATGTAAGGGAGGATCAATAGGGTCACTGTGAAGGTGCGGGACCATTCAAGGAAAAGCTCACGTGCATCTGCTGCCGCGCTCCTCCTGTCTGACACAGACCTAACCCGACCTGAAGCTCTGGTCAGTTCAGATCTGAGGATATAAAACCCTAAATCAAGGCCTACATTCTAGTGGTTCATCCCTGAAAAGAACTACCATAAAATGTTTGCTCAGAGAGAACTAAAAATCACATTTCAAGAAAATTGATAGTTATCTAGACACACTATGCATCATTCTCCGATTTCTAAAGCTGGTGGTCTGTGACATCATCCACCATGAGATAAGTTTCTGTTTTCGTGGCTATTCAGACTGATTCACCTTTTCTAAACACTCACCACACAGAGAACTCATAAGAAGATGGTGGAGCACAGGCCCCTGAGAAGAAGCTATTTGAGCAGATTCTATGGTCAGACATTTGTTGGTCCCTAAAGATTTTACTAAATGGGATTTGATTCAGTTTTCCTGCCTGGAATGCTGCAGTTCTAAGTGCTCCCCACTGGATTACTGTCTGTTTTTTCTTCTGAGGAATTGCACGGTATTTCACAGAAGCCACAGGATTATAGTGTGTTCATTTAATTATGCAATAGTAATGAGAAATTAAATCATATCCTCGTTCACATTTTACAACTGACACAGAATCTATAGCGCTACAAATATAGGTGTTAGTGTCAGACAGAATCTAGTTTGAAACCCACTTCTGCAAATCTTTAACTCTTATAGTCCAAGGCTAAGTTTTTCATCTCTCCTATAAGGGGTCTTCCAAAATCTATGGGCAAGTGCATATTATAAAAATCTATGGTGTGGATCTCAAAATATAAATAAAAATAAATTCCTAATTTAATTCTACTTTTCATGAACTTTTTGAACTCCTCACATCTAATAATCACTTCCTATACAGGGTTATAGTGAGTGGTTAATGAGGGAGTGTATTTATTGATTAGTATATCATAATACCTAATGTATAGTAAATGTTTAATAAATGTTGGTGAATATTCTGCTGCTAGTGTTATTCTTAGTTCATACACACAGAGAATGTCATCAGGAAGATAAAAGTAGTTTGTCTCAAGGGAAAGCATTAATTTAACACCTAACCAGGGCATACGATTTAAATGGGATGAAATTGGAAGAATTAGCAATGTCCCTTTGGTGGTCAAAGACTCTGGATGAGAAATTGACTTTGGAAAGGTGCTCTCTAAGGCAGTTTTGGGACTAGCAGACATGGCAATCAAGGGTATTTTAATCCATCTGTCAGGTCACAGGAGGCGAGAAGCACCTGTTCCCAGGACAAAGGAAAATAAAGTGCAAATTGAAAAAAAAAAATTCACTTGTGTTCAGTAGTAGGTTCTGAGTGGAAATGTGGAAATATGTCTGCTTACAAAGGTTTTACATAGTTGATACAGCATGGACTAGGAGTTCAAACATTGCTTAGGAATTAGACAGTTCTGGTTTGAATCCCAGATAAATCACTTTCCTAGCTGTGAGCTTCTGAACAGGATGCATAATCTTTATAAACTTTATCTTCCTCCTTTTGTGGGAATTAATTTAGATCTTGGTCCAACAGGTGGCATGGTGGTTAAGGGCACTGGACTCCCACATGGCCAGCAATGGTTTGAGTCCCAGACCAGGTGGCTTACTTTCTCACTTTCTCTCACTCTCATTCTTGTTAGATTAAAATAAGTAAATAAATAAAGTTAAACAAAATAATTTTTGAGAGGTTTTTGCTATATGAAGCTTGTACTCTCCAGAAAGACAGACAGAGACAGAGAGACAGAAAGCAAGAAATCACCCCCTATGGGGGATGGCCACGCTGCAATCTCTTCTCCTCCATTCTCCTCTCGGGATCTTGGGCACACATGCACACGCTCCTGGCATGAGTTTAAGCCACTAAGTCTGGAAATGGAACCGTGGCTGGCTACATGGGAGTCCATTGACATAGCCATTATGCCAACTGTTGGTCCCAAACAAAACAATTTTTTAAAAAATTTAGATCCTCAAAGCAAATGAGCAGAAAGAAATAAGGTAAGAAATATATGTTAGCTGTATTTTTTTTTTATATATGTGAATGTGACATTGGTGTGAATGTAGGCAGATAAAACCTTTTATCCCAAGATGGTTCTCATGTGCATCAACATAAAGATAAATATCCCAAGATAGCTCTCATGTGTGTCAGCATAAATTATTTTTATGTCCTTCGTTACTGTTATTACATAAATTTGAATAATTGAAAAATTTTATTTGTAGGACCTTTTCCAAGTAACTAACATTTGAATTGTCCCAATAGCTACTAGGGACAACCAGGCAGACTAAAGGAATGCCTGTGTGTGCCCAGCTCTGTTCCCAGAACTGAGCATGTGAAGTCTTAGGCAAAACTCACCTTTCTGCTATGAGATTGGCAAACAGTATCTGCCTTAATAGACAACTAAATTGAGGTTGGAATGATTCCACATCTAGCCCAAAATTATACAGCTTGTGTTAGGAGACCCAACTTGAACCTTGGTTTGATGTCTTTAAAGCCACCTTTTACCCAGTGTCAATAGTGTAGCACATACAAATGTAATACTATTATGACTGTATTGTAGAACAACATAGCAGAACCCCCATGATGTCCTGGTGTATTCTGTGAGTCTTAATTTGACTGAATTGATCCCAGATGTTAAATGCTAAATGCAATGTACTGTTTTAGGTGTTTTTCTACCTCCCTGCTATTCAAATACAGCCATTAACGCAGTCAGGAAACAAAATGTTACATCTGAGATAAATGCCATGTTCATGTTCCTTCTTTCCCCCTCACTGGTTGTGTAAGAGAAGAATTTTGTTATTAATGTGACAAAAGTTTTATTTCTCAGGAATAAAACACATGTAGACTTACATGCCTCCAGGGCAAGCCCGCGCAGGCACAGAAGCTCCACACCCCAGCAGTCGCATGATCGCCAGTTCCCGCCTAGCTGTATTTCTAGGAACCTTACTTAGCACCTATAACAGTGTCCCCGGGCCCCATCAGCCTGGGGATGCAAACATGACAGATACTAGTAGAAAACAATATTTCCTTTTCTTTTTAAAATATTTATTTATTTAATTCCATTTATTATTATTATTTTTTGTTATTTGCCCAGAGACAGAGAGAGAGAGAGAAAGGGAAAGTGAGAAAGCAAGCCACCAGATCTGAGACTCGAACCACGGTCAGCCATGTGGGAACCCAGCACCTTTATCCATCATGCCACCTGCCAGCTCTGAAAACAATATATCTTAGACTGTTTACCCATCCTCACTGTGTGACCCCTTCCCTAGGTAAAGAGCCCCTTATTTATTCCAGGGAGATTTGCTTACATTCAGTCTTCCGGGATTCCAGAGATTGCGGCTTGTTTCTCCCTCGCATGGCCTACTTCTGCAGTGGTGATGCTGTGCAGCCTGTGCTGTCTCCAAAGCTGCCTTCCCCCTTCCACACAAATGTCCTAAGGATGTGCTTGGTCCGGCAACTGATCTGCACCAATGTCTTGATGTGCTATCTGAAATTCTGGAAGCTTCAGATCCATTTCTGTATGCTTCACGTAATGAATGAAAACCCAGTTCTCCACTGAAAGGCTTTCCTCTATAAACTGTAGTGGATCACAGTAGTGGGGTCGAATGAGACTCGGTCCTCCCTGGGCATCTGAGTGCCGGCCCTTCTATCTGGTTGCAGCGCAACCATGGCCAATCATTAATGTCTGTTTGTCTCGGTTTCCTCATCTGTAAGGTGGGTTTGACAATAGAACTGACCTCACCGAGTGTACCTAATGCAGTGTGAGGGCTCTGGAAATGTTGGCCACACTTGCTAAAAAATGGGTACTCAAAACCAGGCTGCTATAGGTTCCCAGGACAATGCAGAGATTTTAATCACCTGTGCTCTGGGTTTGTACGCTCACCCCTCTCCCGAGCACTCAGCCACAAGCTGGAAGATACTGTGACAAATAAGCACTAGCTTTATTCAGAGATGCTCTGCTCTCCCTCTATGGCACTAACTTAAATTATATTTGGTGCTTTTTTCTTTTGTTAAGAGTCATTCTTATTAACTATCTCCTTTATTTCCTAGAGCAAATCAGTCTCATGTTTGAATCTTTGGCTGAATTTACTTTTGGCTCCAGCTGGAAACAAGCATTCATATTCTCTGCTTCTGTCTCTGTTCCCTCTCTCTCCCCCTCTCTCTCTCTCTCTCTCTCACACACACACACACACACACACACAACACACATACGGACTTCCATTTTTTCATTGCCAGAAAGCTTCCATTGCAAGTTGGTTAGAACTTTGACTTAGATATACTTGAATCTTTATGAAATCTCATTCAGTGATACTTCATCACTAAAGTTTCAATAGGCCATCATTGTGAGATGATGGTATTTCATATGAAACCTAAATAATCTTGTAATGATTCTAACTGGTTCTTCTTCAATTAGCTGAAGCCAAGATTCGAGAACTGATGACTAATGGATCGATGGAAACTTTCACTTTAGTAGTTTATTAAAGAATATCTGTTTATATAACTTCTAAATAGTAAATCATCTATGCTTTTTTTGTTCTTCTTCAAGTACTTCATAAGAATCAGCTAATCCACAGGAGCTACTTTTGGATGATAAAGAAAACATGTACATGTAGGAGAGGGAGAGGGGGAGAAAAGCATCCTTGACAGTGTCTCATCAAGCTGTGATCCCTGCCTCCAGTCCTCCAAGTCCTCAGGATCTTGGAGACATGCATGTGCCTGGTGTCTTTTCAGGCCCACCCAGGGGTCTGAATCTGCAACTGGTCAAGTGACTTCTAGCACTGTGGTCTAGCATGCTCTGCCCAGGCTGGGCCCACATAACCTAATCATACATCAATTTTAATACTTTGAAGAAGTTGGGGGGCCAGAAGATGATGTAGTGGTTATGTTGCTGGACTCTCACTTGGCCAACTCTGGTTTGAAACCCATGCCCAGTGGCTTGAAAATCATACCAGGCACATGTGCATGTGTGTCCAAGATCCTGAGAGGAGAATGGAGGAGAAGGGATTGTCGTGTGGCCATTCCCCTTGGGGGATGATTACTCACTTTCCCTCTCACTGTCTCTGTCTCTCTCCTATGAGCTCATGTGCAAAAACTCTAGAAAAAAAAAGAAAAAAAATTTTCCTAAACAAGACTTAAATCACAAGGATTCTTTTCTAAAGGCAAAGTTGCATTAATATCTCCAAAACAAAAATAGTTTTTTTCCTTCACTAATAACTCTTTTAAACTTAGCTATCAATCTCTTT
Source organism: Tupaia belangeri chinensis (assembly GCF_000334495.1). Lineage (NCBI taxonomy): Eukaryota > Metazoa > Chordata > Mammalia > Scandentia > Tupaiidae > Tupaia > Tupaia belangeri. The sequence continues at coordinate 3,182,035 of NW_006159750.1, forward strand.
CTCCTCTCTTTCCCACTTTCTTGATCTTTCTCAATATTTAAACACTGTTCAGTGCTCACAGGAAATCTTAAATACATGACACCAGACTCAACTATTATTTTGTGAACTATAACATCCACTTATATCATTGTTTTTGATCTAACACATCAGCAAAAATTCCAATCTGGGTTATGGTAAAGTAAACACCTTGTATGTTTACAGAAAGGTCAAATGCTCACTCCTGTAGAAATATGGTAATTTTTTCCCTGTTAGGTTATCCCAGACACTTGAAGTCAGCACATCTTTTGAGAAGCTGAGAAACAATGATAATAATAATTAGTATTGACTGAGTGACTACCACATGCCACCCTGTGAGCACCCTCACAGTAACTCACAAGGAAGATAGTGTTGTTATTTTAGTTTCTTAGATTATAAATGATCATTATACATTTATACATATTATATATAGCATATTCATATATTATAAATTTATAGATTATAAAGCTGGAATGATAACACTACCTGCCTCATAAGTTCATTGTGAGGATGAGGCTCGGGAGAGTTAAACCTGGCACCGATGTGGGTCATATCCAGGCATCAGTAGTGTTATCTAATTCTGAGGCTGTGAGACCTGAATCAACCAAAGCCATCACCATCAGCCCTAGGGAGTCTCAGTCGAGATCAGAATAAAGCAGCTGTGTGGGCATAAATGGCAAGACTAGTGTGTAATGAATGAAGTGCCGTGCTGCGGTCACCCCCCACCCAGGGTGGCAGCATGGTTCCCCCCAGTGCATCTCTGTGGGGCTGATCATGGAAAATGACATCTAAGTAACTGCCCTCAGAGGAGCAAGGACCTCTTCACAAGCAAGGAACTGGTAAAAATGCCTTAAGGCTGCATAAAACCTAGCCTCAGACTGGCTTCACACTACATGCCTCTCAAGGAAGCATAGCTGCCTGACCAGCCTAAGTTCCTGGACAGATTAGCATTGCTTGTATTGAACAAAGACTTTAGGCTGACAGCAAGTCTAGGAGAGTGGGAATGTCATAAATAAAGAAAGGCTCTGTGGTTGGCAGCCCCACTTGCTAATTGATTGAAAGACAAATCAATTCTCTGCTCAATAGGTGCATGTCCTTGGTTGATCTGGCATTGGCCTTTTCAGCCATATCTGTATACACTTGATGTCATTTTCTCATCAAGTATGCCTTCTCTGAAAGTAAAAGATAGCAAACAATACAGACGCAGAAATGAGAGGATTCCTTTGCTGTTCTGTCAGGCTCTTAATCCTGTTTGTCCAAAGCAATTTATTTATACTGCAAGAATTTGTGATGTGCTTACTACATTTCAAAGTTATTTTCATTTATTTTTAGATGAGAATTGCTAAAAAGCATTCTGCTCTGGAAAAAAGAAACTATTGGAAAAGGCTTAGAGGTGGCAGTACCAACGTGCTAGGCTGCTCTTTAGGGAGTTGGGAAGCTGATCCCAGAAATACCTTATCTTCCCTGCTCACTTTTGAAAAGTTTGTTATACCATGACAGTTTTCAGAAACTTTGGGGGACTTTTTTTGGCTTAAAAATATTCTTTTCAGAGTCCCAAGTGACTATTTCACTTAAATCATATTGTTGGGTATTTTTGCATTTACTGTGAATTCTGCTGGAAAAGGCGATAACCCTCTGAGAGAGGGCTGCAGACAGATGTGGTGGTTTCTTT
>NW_006159750.1:3184530-3186828 GCF_000334495.1 Tupaia belangeri chinensis
TTTCCCTAAGGAAGGAAATGCATTTCCCTCACAGTTGCTCTGCTCTGTAGTCCCATGAGAATTTGTTAATGACCCTGAAAATGGAATTTGTTTCTTTGGAAACCCTGTTCTGAGGTCTCTGGGAATTTGATTTATTTGTAAAGAGGGGAAAGACTGGTCTTAGAATTCTTCACTAAGGCAAAATACAAATTGAGGAAAAGGAGTATGAAATACACAAATGATAATAGTAGTACTTATCCTAAAATGTATAGTGTCTTCTTATTACTTTTTGTTGGGTTATCATACCTGTTTATTGTACTAGTTTCACAAGCACTTGACATAATAATGAAAGTGCATAACTGAAAGAAATGATGGTATTATAAGACATTTGTACTTTTGGACACCACTGAGTGTAAAAATGATGTAAAGTGCCAGTATTAAGGTGAGGGAAAAAATAACCATTATACCCTTTCCAAAAGTTTCTGATCAGTCCATTGATGGGCTGGCTGTGGCCAGATAGACCCTTATAGAGTATACAGTTCTGGGAGGATTCGTTCCATGTGGAAGACCAGAGAAGGGTCCAAGAGAATTAAATAGTCATTAGAGTAGGATTTGAATGCAGAGTCCATATATATCAGGCAAATAAAATTTTTAATTTTCTGTTTTATCACTTTTTTTCCTTTTTATTTTGACCTTAGGTGTTTTTTTTTTTAAAATTTAAAATGGGAATATTAGTAATAATACTTACTTCCATGAACTTTTGGATCTTCCTGTCATATTATATAGGAATTTTTTTTTTAACTATGACAGGAAAAATAGATTAATTACATGAGACTGAACTGGTGAAATAGAATTTTATGACTTTTGACTAAAACATTACTAATTTCCTACTATGCTTTGTTTTCTAAATTTAAGAATTTTTGTCTTCTCTTGAGCTGTCAATAGGTTCATGTACCTACTATTTGAACAGAATTCTAACCTGTTTCCTGGCTTTAAATCTTAAGCAAAGTTCTCTTAACATTTTTTGATTTTGATTTATTAAAGCTAAAACCACCTTTCTTGAAATTAAAAATATATTGAGGGACCAGCAGACAGCATAATGGCTATGTCGCTTGAGTCCCATGTAGTGGACTGCAGTTTGAGTCCCCGACCCGGTGGCTTAAACTCACGCCGGGCACATGTGCATGCATGCCCAAGATCCTGAGAGAGGAATGAGGGAGAAGGGAGAAGGGATTGTAGTGTGGCCATCCCCTCGGGGGGTGATTTCTTGCTTTCTATCTCTCTGTCTCTCTCTGTCTTTCTGGTGAGCACGAACACCCAATAAGAAAACACCTCTCCAAAAAAAAGAAAAAAGAAAAAAGAAAAGAAATTAAAAATATATTTAAAAATACCTATTTAATGACCACAGTAAACTATATAGCCTCAGCCAGGTGCTACTTTATAGTATATTCATTCTACTCAGAATTTCATGCCTAAAGTCAGATGTGTTCACATATATGTATATATCAGCTGAACTTGGTATTGAAAGTAGTTAGATTATTTAAAATATTTTGTGAATCAATAAAATGTGGGGGAGAAAAAGGAATGAAAAGCAGCTGTAGATACTAGAGACAGTGTGGGAAGAGGGTGGGAAATGGCAGATGGTGAAGAAAAGGGGAAAATATATATGTATGTGTGTGTGTGTGTGTGTGTATATAAATAAGAAATGAAAAATTATTTGTTGACAATAACATGTATGGTTAAGCCACTATACAGTGTATTCTGGATGGGAAATTGCATTTTGTTTGCTATGATGATGTTCAGTGAATGAATGTAAGATGAATCAATTTAAAATTTTTAAAAAAGAAAAAAAAATGAGTTATTTCTAGGTCTTCACAAAACTTTGCACACATAATTCAGTACTGAGAGCCTAGAGATGAGAAGTAGTTGGCATCTGCCACATCAGCTGCTGTTGGTGGTAACACAGCCCCGTGGTACAATACTACCAGTTTCAAAGATGAGTGCATTAAGCTGTCCTTGAACCACATGGAGTGCTTCTTAGCATAGATAACTTGTTTTTCTTTAAGTGTATTATTTATTTATTTTTATGAAAGAGAGAGAGACCAGCACCCCCAACAAGGTCTTCACACTGACCCATCCTGGTCTTAGCCGGCTCACATCACAGGCGTATGTACACCCAGAGCACTCAAGGAAGTCCCAGGACCTTTCTCATGTGGGTCCAGTTGCACCAGTGACCCTAGAAGGGGTAATAACTTCTTATATGTTATCTCTATTTTGGATCCAGTGGATAAAAGAGATATTGTGGTAGAAAGGGAAAGA
>NW_006159750.1:3186841-3188720 GCF_000334495.1 Tupaia belangeri chinensis
AGATAAAGATGGGTTTGAAGCCAGGTTCTGATAATAATTAAAGGATTGACCAAATACTTGAATTTTAGACCCTCAGTTTCCTCACCCCAAAACAATGGTTAATATCTCTATCTTGCAGGTTTTTAAACAGAGATAATGCACATAAACAATCTATATAATAGATGGACATAAGACCCATGATGGCCATGGTGAGAGTCATAAAAGTCAGTTCTAATTCATAAGCTCAGATGCTGCCATAAACAGAAGTGCCCACCACTTCTCCTGCAGTAGCCTCTCGATTTTGGATGTGGCATCTGGAAAATTTTGGATTGCCAAGGTCAGATGAAAAGACTCTGGACTTAAGTAATGAGACTTCAATTCCTGATTCTTCCATTTATTACTGGTAAATGCTGGTTAATTAAGATAAGTGATTTATGTTGAATAAAATTCCGTTTTTTCAATAGATTATTTACTTTTTTCCATGATTATTCATTGTGTCTTGGGGCTAATTCATCTCAGATGACTAGTCATTTGCTTTTTGTCATAGTCGATTAGATCATCACACATTACAATTCTGAGAACTTCACACCTTGTTAAATTACATTGTCTCAGGCCAGCAGGTGATGTGGTAGTTAAAGTGCTGGACTCCCATGTGGTCAACTGCAGTTCGAGTTCCTGATCTGGTGGCTTGCTTTCTCAACTTTCTCTCTCTTTGTCTCTCTGGTGTGTGTGTGTGTGTGTGTGTGCCCTGAAGCAAAATTTAAAAAATAATTATAATAATAAATAAAATTAAATACTTCTTTAAATACAAACTAGATTATATTGTCTCACACAGAAAGGCAGATAAATACGTTCCCACCAAGTGTAGACCAGTATGGTGTGCAGATTGAAGAAGGACAAACTGCCAGTAACCTGGTAGTTGGCCCTTAATGGCATCAATTCCTTACTCACCATCTGGGGTACTATGAGGCCATCGTTGCTAAAGAGGATAAAATAAAATTATATAAAATTATATAAAATTAAAACTATTAGAAGAAGGACCAGCAGATAGCATAATGGCTACATTGCTGGACTCCCACGTAGTCAACGAGTCCTGGACCCGGTGGCTTAAACTTATACCAGATGCATGTGCGTGTGTGCCCAAGATCCTGAGAAGAGAATGGAGGAGAAGGGATTGTGGTGTGGCCATCCCCCCGGGGGGTGATTTCTTGCTTTCTGTCTTTCTCTCTCTTTCTGGTGAGTGCACGCGCCCTATAGCAAAAATCTCTGAAAAACAAACAAACAAACAAAACAAAACAAAAACTACAATAGAAGATTTTTAGTCCATAGATTGACCTCTCTATTTAGGAAGCCTCAAATTAAATCGTCCTGGAGATTTACCAGGCATTTCCTGTAGTCTGTGGGTAATTTATACCTTGGAAGGTTTTCCTGCAGAGCGAAAGAACAGGGAAGGCCTCTTTGATTCAGAAACTGATTTTAACAGCCAAGGGTTCTTAAAGGAGATAGTCAAGAAAGCTTTTTCACCTTCCCTCCTCCCCAGACATATATAATCAATGATAACCATATTTAATCCTGGTATTGTGTGAATATTTAATAGGACAAATACCAGAATGAGTCTCATTAGGTCTTTATTAAGTCAGAATACACGGAATAAAGGGATACACAGTGTAACCTTCGTTTCCTAGCTACTAAAATGTTTCAAGATCAGATCCTTTTTACTGTACTAGTTTCTTTTCAAGGAAAGGCACATGCAGATCCAGAATAACAACATACAGAGGACGCTTAATACAAAATGGATTTCTTTATAGGTGAAAATTCCAGCAAAATATCGGTTGTACCCCATACTTAGAGAAATCACAGAATGACTCTACTTAAGCCAAATCTCTCCATAGCTTTCCCT
>NW_006159750.1:3188895-3198756 GCF_000334495.1 Tupaia belangeri chinensis
CCCTACTTCCATGGAAACTAGAAGCTCTGGGTTTCCTGCCTTCTATTGTTTCTTCCTCTTATCTTAATAAATATTCCTTGTATTCTTTCACTCACTAATTAGTGTCACCATGTGCTTATATTGCTAACAATTTAAGTAGAGCACTTCCTTTGAAAATATAATCTCCTTTTAAATGCATCATCATTTTGAAGTGGTCTCATAAATTTGGCTGCTGATTTGGGATCTTAAATGGTATATTTATTTATATGAAAGCATGCCTGCTGTTCCTCTTGAAGATATTATATTTATATCGTTAAGAAAAGTGATGGGCCAAATTTAATTTTCTTTCTACTCTGGAATGCTTTGCATCTTGTAATCACCATTGATTGCCTGCATACTAGTCAGAATCAATAAAAGGAGTAGATGTAAAATTGTCCAATCTCATGTTTTACAATATAATAGTGTAGTCAAAATGGAGGATACTAATAGCGTTCAGCTGCATAGACAGTGTCCGATGATAACTGTGTATATAGCTCAGACTACGGAGAAAAAAATTAAAGCCAGATGCTCAATACTGGACTTTATTTTTCTTTAGAATGAGGTTTATGCACAAATCTTATCAGAATATGTTTTGGCCAGTTTATGGACTATAATATAATTTTTTATTAACTTTTTATCATTTTAATTGCATTTCCTTTCAGAGACTACTAACACTGTTTTACCTTTATTTCAAGGTTGTCTCTGATATGACTGATGCATTTGCCTGAAGTCTATCAATATGAGATTATGGAAACATTAAAGCATATAGACGAGGCTTAGAATAACCACTTCCAATTTCAGGTCTACATAAATCAGAAAAACCTTGGAGATAAAAGATAATACACACTACTGGACAGTCAGAGCCTTAGTTAACTATTCTTAAGCATTTGTACTTCTCTATTTATTGTGCTTTGCGGGCCTCAGAAAATCATTTAGTTCAGTTTAAATATTTCTCAAATGATTGTTGTTTTATGTGAATCTGTTAAATGCTGATAACCCGCTGGGAGTAGCCTTTAGATCATTTGGTGATGTTCAAACTTACAGGTCTTTAAGTAAGCATCCTTGATTATGCTTTTAAAAAAGAAATGCAATGTCTACAGTTTCAAAGCCCATCCAGAAAGTAGCTTTACTTAGAAAATCAATCTTAACAATTGATAAATTACATTCCCTATTGGAAAAGAAATGTGTTCATAGCATTTTGGAAAACATTCAGCATGGTAGTCAACTTCTTTTAGTGAGTTCCCTGATAGTCATGGTATTTTACTATTTCCTACACCTGAAAGTCAGAAGCTCTTTCCAGACAACTTTCAAACATCATGATTAGGGACGTAGATGGCAAAGAAGCCTCATTTGTAGATTTTGGATTATCTGTAGCCTCTTTAAGATGGTTAATAACCCTCTGGTTTTGACTTTTATTTTTTCCACTTGTTTTTATTTATTTTTGTCTCCATTTTAAGTTTTTCTAATTGGAACCTATGTAATTTAAATCACCTTTTCCATCTCATGTACCTATCTTCCCTGGCATCGACTCTAAAGCAAGGCAGGATTATTGTTTGGAGAGAAAGATGCACTAGATCAAAGGGCAGAAAGCTACCTGTTCTAATTTTGTCTGTGTTATTCTGTCATGTTATGCCCTGGAGATAAGTTTTTTGGTCATTGGTTTTTATCTTTAGATGAGGTACACTTTGTAATAGAGAAGGAATATTACCTAATAACATAATGAAATAATGGCCTAAGACTATTAAAAGAGATCATCAAGAAAGCTTTTTCACCCAGACATATAGAATCAATGATAACCATATTTAATTCTTATTGAGTGTATACTTTTTTTTTGAGAAGTTTTCACTATAGGGTGCATGCGCTCACCAGACAGGCAGAGACAGACAGAGAGACAGAAAGCGAGAAATCACCCCCCCAGGGGGGATGGCCACACCACGATCCCTTCTCCATTCTCCTCTTGGGATCTTGGGCACACACGCACATGGGCCTGGCGTGAGTTTCAAGCCACCGGGTCTGGGACGCGAACTGTGGTGGACTACGTGGGAGTCCAGTGACATAGCCATTACGCTAACTGCTGGCCCCTTGAGTGTATACTTTGTGCAAACATTTTTCTAACTACTGTGTCTTCATTTTTGATCTGCACAACCATTCCATGAGGTAGGCACTCTACCCAGTTATTGTATGGATAAAAAAATTCTGTCACACAAAGAGCTAATACGCCTGAGGTGAAAAATGACAGAAGCAAGACTTGAATTTCTCCTCTACCACTCTTCATAACAACACACTCTAATTGCCTTATAAACCCAAGGTTAGTTGGTCCCATGGACAAAACACTGGTAGCCAAGAATCCTATCTTTCACTGGATAAAGGCTACTGATAATGCAAATAAGGAGGCTGCTACTGAACACACAGTTTCCAAATTTGTCAACACTGGAACTGCTCATGCAGTATCGAGCCTCATAAGGGGGACAAGAAGGCAGGATAGAGAGAGACGGGGCAGAGAGTCCTGCATAAGCACAAATGAAAATGGCCCTTGGGAAATAACAGCCGCTAACTCTTATTGAGCACTTTCTGAGTGCTAGACCCAAGGTAATGCAATGCCTTATTTAATTTAAGATTCTTATAGTTATTCTAATTGTATCAATGCAGCAAGTGGGCTTTTAAAGGGGTAGGTAATTTTCCCAGGGTTGCATAGCTTCTAAATAACAATAGCAGAACTCAAACTCCATTTGTATGACTTGAAAAAGTAGGCTCCAGGACTTCCGGTTTTAATTCTGACATGTTAAGAACTTGGAAGTCATTACTTGTCTTTCAAACCAGATAAACCTGACAAACTGAAAATCAGTGACTTCTTTGGCCCCAACAGAGTGGGGTTACAGGGCAAACTGATACTCTGAATTCTGGAGAGACAGGAACATTCAGAGAGAAAGGCCCTAGAGCTACGTACTTGGAGCCCAAGCCGCTGGCACCATTTACTGTAGGTGCACCTCGGGGACATTTTGGTGACTTGCTGAATGCTAACTATAGACAAGCATGAGTGTGAAAAATTCCAGGGAACCTCAGAGGAGTCCTTGCACTTTCACATGGGCTTTACCTTCAGGAACCCCATCAGGTTCTCATGATGAAGATTCCATCATTGTTCTGGCTGGAAGGAATCATTATGAAATATGCCCAGAGTATTTCTCCATAGCAAAGGTTTACTCTTCAGAGTACCAGATTTCACTCTCAACTAAGGAAAAGACATTCCTTTCACTTCTGATTCCTCTAACCTGTCAACCTCACAGGATGACAGGAGGAAATAGAACAAAGAAATCATGGGTATGAGAAACAATTAGCTATGCTCCTGGAGTAACCATGGAGAGACTACATCACAGAGGTAAGGGACCTTTAAGATACTGAGACCTAATCAGAAGGGCATAGAATGCTCCCCTCTCCCTCAACTTGCCACTAGACCAACAGGACCTCAGTATCATAACAGTGGACCATGGGGCCAGCAGGTGGCATGGTAGTTGAGTGGCTCAACTCCCACATGACTGATTGTGGTTCAAGTCCCGTTTCATTCTCACTTTCTGTCTTTCTCTCCCTCTCTCCCTAGAAAGTACATATGTCCTATAGCAAATTGAATAATAATAATAAATTAAATAAGATAATTATTTATAAAAATAAACAGTGGATCATAAAAAAGATGCAAGACAAGGATACTGCATGCATTTTACACACATACACACATATTTACAAACATAAAACATATCTAGGAATTCCACTGACATAAAATGAAAACCAGAAAAAAAAATTTTTTTGAGAGGTCTTCACTATAGGGCGCATGCACTCGCCAGCCAGAGAGAGAGAGACATAGAGACAGAAAGCGAGAAATCACCCCTCAGGGGGGATGGCCACGCCACAATCCCTTCTCCTCCATTCTCCTCTCAGGATCTTGGGCATGCACGCACACGCGCCTGGCGTGAGTTTTAAGCCACCGGGTCTGGGACTCGAACCGTGGTCGAGTGGGAGTCCAGCGACATAGCCATTACGCTAGCTGCTGGTTCCCAAAACCAGAAAATTTTGAAAGAAGCCAAAAGCTTCTGCTCAGAAATCATATACTCAAAAAGGCATGGAGTTAAATATTAAAAATGTTGAACAAAACCAAAATACCAACCTAGAATTCTGAATCCATCGACATTATCTTTTGGGCCAGCTGCCAGGGAGCAGGTGGTAGGATAGTCTGCAATGCTGGAGCCACGTGAAGACTATAGTTTGGATGCTGGCTTAACTTGAAACATGCTGGACATGCCTGCAGGTGTGTGATCCTAGGTGACTGGAAGGCCTCACAACACAATATGACTTTGTTGCTGGTGACTGTTTCTCTTAAAAAAAAAAAAAAAAAAAAAAAAAAAAGCTTTGTTTTAATTACCTTTCACAATTGAAGTTTTAGCTTTTCAGGCAGAAAGAAAAGGATATAAGTCAGAAGTCTGGATCTACATAAAGAAAGGAAGAACATTAGAGAAGGAAAATATGAGGGAAAATACAATTTTTAATGTTTTTGTTACTATTTGATCTAAAAGACAACTGTTTGACAACTGTTTAATAATAGCAGCAGTGCATTCAGTAATTACAGCATATGGATCAGTGAAATGAATGACAGTGGTGTCACAAGGGACAGCAGGGAGGAACTGGGCTTACTCTGTGATAAGATACCTGTAGTACCTATGAAGCAGTACAGTGTAATGTTATTTGAAGATGAACTTGGATTAGTTAAAAAATGTATGTTGTAAACTCCAGGAAAACCACTCAATTTTTAAAATAAGCATAATTGATATGCTGAGAAGCTAGAAAATGGAGTCATATAAAATGCTCAATTAAAACCCAAAGAAGGCAGAAAAAGATGAGACGAAGAGAAGGTGGGAGTGGCAGAAGAAAAAAGGGGGTGGGGAGCAGGTACCTAATCAGAGAAGTGCTTTGTTTCTATTTTGCTTTGCCTAGAAACTCAATGTGCAGCTGGGATCCTGAATTCATTCCAAATTAAATTATGTAATGAGGATTGCACAAATACATGCATATAGTTTAACTGTGATTGGTTAAAAAACGTGTGATCATAGGCTGATCCAGTTAGTGAGCCAAAATCCAAGCACATTACTTCATAAAGTAGCTGTTTAGTTCAATATTTGTTGAATGAGGTCAAGCAGTGTGTCAGAGACCAGAAGGCAGACAGACTTAAGGTATACAAGTCATTAAAGATTAGAGCAGAGTCAAAAACTAGGAGCACTGAAGGAACAGAAAGTCAAAGTAAAGGTTATGAGTGATAATCCAGACATCCAGTTTTGGGCACAACAGTTAAAGGGTATGTGTAGAAAGTCAGATTCTATGTGACTGACTGTGGTTCAAGTTCCTGCAGTTTGAGGAATGCACTGAGTGGATGTGCATGCATGCCCAAACTCCTGAGGGGAGAAGTGGAGGAGAGGGGATTGCAGTGTGACCAAGTTCCATCGGAGGTTTTTCTCTTTCTAGCTTGCCTGTGCAAAAGTACACATATCCAGTTAGGGGGAAAAGATTAAACTACTATTATCTGGTTCATTCACTTGTTTAACACATATTTCTTGAACACTGTTAGTGTTATAATTGTCAAAATGAAGAAGAATCCAAAGTACTTTGATATCACAAGTGAGGGAGCAAAAAATAACACCTAGGATTGTGAAGGGAAGCTGAGAGCATTGGATAACATGAGAGTTAGGCCTAGAAAAAGTAGAACATAACAGATAAAAATCTGAGAGAGCGGAACCAGTAGATGGCATAATGGTTACGTTGCTGGACTCCCACATAGTTGACTACAGTTTGGGTCCCAGAACTGGTGACTTAAAACTCACACCGGGTGTGTGTTTATATGTGCCCCAATTCCCAAAAGAAATGGAGGAGAAGGGATTGTGGAGTGACCATCCACCTTGGGGGGTAATTTCTCAATTTTGGTCTCTCTGTCTCTCTGGTGAGTGCATGCGCCCTACAGTAAAAATCTTTCTCAAACAAAGAGAGAGAATCTGAGCAGGCAACCTCGACTGGCAGAAGAAAAACAATCTGAATGGCATATCTAAAGCACTAGCAGTTTCTGACTAAGAGAATTTAATGAATGTTTCATGTTTTGTCTCAAATCAACCCCATGGATTATGTAGCCTAGGGCCCAAGAGTTAGATCAGACAAAGAGAAACACCAGATTGGAAAGAGGGCCGTGACACCTCATTTTGAGTTTAAATATCAGGTGTGAAGTATTCCAGAATGTTCTACCTTTTTTTTTTTTTTTTTTAATTAACACTTGAGATGGAACCTACTTGACATTCTTGATCCAAGAGAAAGAAGCCTGTATTTTGGAGGAACATTAGCTCTTAGGTAGGATGTAAGCCCTATCCTTCTGAAAACCACAGTGATAATAGATAAGTAATTCCTCAGTCGTGTAGATGGAAGTCCATACACTGGTATTAAATCTGTCAGACTAGAGCCAGGTCTGGGCTATGTGGGTCCATTGGAGCCATGATGCTTAGTAGACTTGGGAGAGAACTAGAGAAAGCAACAACAGGCTAGTCTGGTTGGGATAGAGTTGGGGTTGGGGCATGATAATTTAAGGCAGCAGCTTGGGACACAGTTAAAGAAAAAAAGGTGGCCTTCGTAATGGAAGTGGAACTCTGTATGAGGGAAACTAAACCTAGACCATGTAGTACTAGACTCTCTAGGACTATGCTGTACAAAAACATGGTCACTATTTAAATTGAAATTCGAGTAAATTAAAATGACGTAAGATTAAACACCCAGGTCCTCAGTTGTACTAGTCGGATTTCAAGGGCCCAGTCATCACATACAGCTAGCGGCTTCCCAGTTGGATGTCACAGAAACAGAACAGTTGTACCAATGCAGAAGGTTCTGTCAGAAAGTAGCGTTCTAAAATGTGTAGAGTATGATGATACAACAGAGAAATACAATTCGGGTCTTCCTGAAACAACTGCAAAGCAGCTTTTTTTTTTTTTTTTTTTGGTCAGTGAGGATAGTAACAGCTCTCAAAGAATAATGATCTAACTTTGCCAACAAACATTTTAGGGGTATTTGCCCCTTTCAAGTGGAATAAAATGTCCTCATTTTTACAGATTAAGAAGTTCAGTTTTAGTGAAGCCAAGTCACTTCACACTAGCAGTAAATGGTGGCAGAAATAGGAGTTGAAGTCAGACGGCTTAACTCAAAGCCTGTTCATCTGGACTTGGTACTAGTGGCCTAGAAAACCACATCCAGCACAGAGGGGCCACTGTGAGCACAGCAGTGAGCACCTCTGGCTGTTTATATTCAGCAACTGAGCTTAGTAGTGGTGACATCCAGTTAGCTTCAGCGGCGCCCTGCTGCAGCATTTGTCGGATGTTTTGTAATGCTGCTTTTGTCACAAAATGTATACATTCTCCTGAAAATTCTTGATCTTTGCAAAATATTACATGTATTAAATTATTTTCATTAATACCTATTTTAGTTTTCATGAGTCCAATTTGATTTTCATGGTTCAGTTAGTGCAATTGGTGAGCAAACTATTTTTTTTATAATTCCTGGAGGGCACATGTACTCGCCAGAGGGAGAGCATGAGACAAAGTGAGAGAGCACTCCTGAGTGGGGCGTGGTCACGCCACAATTCCTTCTCCTCCATTTCTCTATTCTGCCACGATTTGAGGTGCACACACATGTACTTGGAATGTTTTCAAGCCACCAGGGCTGGGAATTGGATTGCAATTTTCCCTGAGGGATCCAGCTCCCTTAAACAGTAGGCTGTGGGCCAGGCCCTATTTGTTTTGTTTGTTTATTTGTTTGTGCCAGTGTGCATGTGCATTTGCCAGAGAAAGAGAGAGAGAGCACCCCAAATGGGGCGTGTTCACTATGTACAGGGCTTAACTGTTGTGCTATGGAACTGGCTCAAGCAAACACTTAACATACAATATAAACATCATCTTCTTCTCTAAGGGAAATTGATGTAGATTTAAACAATCAAAAGATTTAATTGAAAATAACTTTATGACTCTCTCTCTCTCCATATATATATATGTATATATATAATGTGCTATGGAACTGGCTCAAGCAAACACTTTACATACAATATAAATATATTGTTCTTCTTCTGTAAGGGAAATTGATGTAGATTTAACCAATCAAAAAATATGAATTTATGACCATTTTATATATATATATATATATATATATATAATACACACACACACACACACACACACACACACACACCACACATATAAACAAAAACTGAGAGCAATTTTTTTCTGCATAATATATGTGTGTGTGTGTGTGTGTGTATCTTCAATTTATCAGTTATTTAGAAGTTATAGGAAGGGTCTTCATATCACCTACCCACTGTGTTCTTAGTTTCGTCTTTTGGGGGAAGACAGGTCTGATATGAATATGTTTAAAGCCCTTTCAGATTTTATCTTTTTACAATTTTTTGTTTATTTTCAGAGAACATTTGTGCTAGCCAGAGACAGACAGGGAGAAAGCGAATTCCTCAATAGGTCATAGTTATATTTCAATATTTCCCCATCCATTTATATACTCCTTCAAAATTTTAAATTCTCACACATCCCCTGCATGTTTTTTTTTTTTAAATTATTTGATTGAACTTTGTTTGTTTGTTTGTTTATTTATTTTAATTTGACCTGGGATGGGGGGAGAGAAAGTAAGAAAGCAAGCCACCAGGTCCATGACCCAAACTGTAGTCGGTGATGTGGGAGTCTAGTGCCCTTAACCTCCAAAATGACTTAAAATGTGCCAACCCCCCCCCCACATGTTTTTTAAGCCAAGGGGACTAGGGCTCAAACTACTGTCAGCCAAGTGGGTCTGGCTCCCTGTGCGCATCACTTAGCTACTCTGCCACAGGGGTGCACTTCTTAGAATTTTATCTTCACTCAAAATTCATGTCAAAAGTTTTTGGAGAGAAGAAGATTCCACGTGGCTCCAGCGAACTAGGTATTTCAGGGAATGAAGATTTTCTACTGATAATTCAGCCTCCAGCAAACGAGCTAGCAGCAGAGAGCCCCACCCTTTCTATCTCTGTTTCTGTGTCTCTGTTTCTGTCTCTCCCTGCTTCTGTCTTGCCTTTTTTTCTTTTTGTAAGTTTTCCTTTCTACATTTTTTTTAAAAGGCAAAGTTTTTCTCTTGCTCTCAGCTCCACCTTTTATCTTGTTAATTATTGCTCTGGTCCTCCCACCCAGGCAGAAGAGGCCAGGCCTTCAGCAGAAGGTTCCACATGGCTCCAGCAAACTAGGTATTTCGTGTGGTGTGCTTGCGTACCGCACGGTTTTCTATTTTGTGATTTTTTTTTTTTTAAAAAGGAAAACAGTAATTACAATATTTTTCTTTTCTTGTCTTTTTTTTTTCTCTTTTTGTTGTTGATTCTCTCTCTCTTTTTCATTTTCCTTTTTCTTGTCTCTCCACCCTCCAATATCCATTTAATGTGTTTTTAGATGGATCTAAGAGCACTGTAGCTAAACATCCAAATACTATTAGGGTTAAAATATTCCTCAATATCTACTGAATCTGCTGCACCAGCGATCACAACAGAATGGCAAAGAGATTCTAGATCACCTCTGTCTGCTTGCTCCTGAACATTCAGACTGAACTTCAAGACACCATCCATCAGATGACAAGAAATCACCGCTGGATCACCAGTAATATGGGAAAACAAGAAAATATCTCTCCTCCAAGGGAAAAGAGTAACTCTTCTTCATCCACAAGCAGTTTGGTGAAAATCATGGAAATGTCTGATAAGGAATTTAAAGCATTCATAATGTTGAAGCTAACAGAGATGGAAGAGAAGAGAGA
>NW_006159750.1:3199793-3220911 GCF_000334495.1 Tupaia belangeri chinensis
AACTGTGTGATCAATACAATGTGGGTAGAAAAGGAATAGAAGACAATTGTAGACACCAGAGACAGTGTGAGAAGAGGGTGGGAAAGGACAGAAGGTCAGAAAGAGGGGTAGAAAATTTTGGATAATAATATGCATGATTAAGTCACTATGCAGTATATTCTGGATGAGAAATCACATTTTGTATAATGTAAATTAAGTTACAAAAAGAAAAGTTTCAGGAAAAAAAAAATCTATTCAGTGACTGCAGTAAGATATATAGCCCCAGCTAGGTGCTACTTTATAGGATGTGTAAAGTTAGACTTGAGTTCATGGAAATGTATATATCACTTGTGTTTGCTATGAAAATATTTAGATTAATTAAGGTCTTTAGTAATTCAATAAAATGTGGGGGGGGAAACAGTATAGAAAGCAAGCATAGATACCAGAGACAGTGTGGGAAGAGAGTTGGAGATGGCAGAGGGTAAGAGATAGGGAATCAAAGATGGGGGGGGAAGCAAAACGTACAGAAAACAAGAAATGGAAGATTATTTGCTGACAATAACATGTTTGTTGATCTGCTTGATTGAGACAATATACAGTGTACTCTGAATGGAAAATCTCATTTTGTATGTTGTAATGATGTACAGTGAATGAATGCAAATAAATAAAATAAAAAATAAAAAATTTAAAAAAAGTTTTTGGAAATAATTATCAATATTTATTTATTTGAAAAAAACCTTTCTTTTTAAATAGCAATAAAGTAACTTCTAACTGACTCTTCTGAGGTCTGGAGTTCCACATATAGTTTCATTTTCTGGCTGTGAGATGGACCTTCCACTCATGTATGCTCAAATATTTTGGAAAACCTTGAATCCTTTGTGATTGACAGTTCAAAAATACAGTGATCTGTTGTGTCTAGCCTATGTCATGCTGGAGAATACTAAATCAATAGTAATGCTATCAGAACCAGAAATCAAATGCAAAATAGTTCCCTTGGCTTCCTGCATAATGACATTTGCTCTTTTGATAAATTACTAATGGATTCTTGGACAAGAGACCTCCTGGAACAGACAAGTCTGGGTATAAATGGAAAGGAGGAAGCAGTGATGTTTATTATGCAGAAAAAAATGGCCCTCAGTTAATGTTCTACACAAAAAAGTCCAAATATAACTGAACTTCACATTGTGATAGGAAATCAGGAAAGGGGCCAAGAACAAGGAACTGCAAGCCACAGTGTCTTAGCTCTACTAAAAGTAATTTAGAGAGCCTGCACTAAACCTTCCACCCTGTAGCAAGAACTGTTCAGACAGGGCAAAGCACCGCCTGACCACAGCAATGGAAGGCCAGGAGCCATGCCACAGTTCTCCCTGGTGTACTCACTCCATCACCTCAGGAAAATGCAGTCATCGGCTCAAGCGCATCACTGCTAAGCCATGTTTTAATAATTTTGACTAATTGCTTGACTTCATTTGGGGATAAAAATGCCATGAACATATTTTAGGACAGAAAACAGAGGGGGGTTATATAAGTTGGTCCTTCACAGACCAAAATGACTTAAAATGTGTACCTTTCTCTATCATAGTACTCATGAACTTTTCAGTTAAACTTTTTATTATGCAATATGTCAGACAAAGGTCAGAATATGCTTGATGTTCAAATGAATATCCTACATGGCATAAAGAAAGATTTTAGGAAAAATATCTAAATACTACTTAACTCAAACCCTATAGAAATTTGTGATAAGAGAGCTCTCTGACCACATGGCTGTATTAAATAGTAAGGCAAAGGTAGATCAGCCTTCAAGCATTACAAAATACCAGATAATGTCTTATAAGATGTGTTAAATGAAACAGCAAATCAGTTTATGTTTCCTGTTATTTGTGCTCTTCAAAATGAACATACCTAAGCTTTGGGCTCACTCTGATCCTAACCTTGTTTCAGCCTCCCAAGATAGTTGCCATGTTTTTATGCTGAAAATGAATAGAAGGAAGACTTACTTGCCAGAGCAAACAAAAGACCTTTTTCCTCTAGCCACTGGACCACGTCTTCTCCTTAATGTTGTGGCTAAATTTCATTTCCCTGCTCAAGTGAGAACATTTGTGCTTCAAAAATACCTTTGTTTTGTTGGGTTTCTAATTCAAGGGGAAAAATTTTTTTTTTCTATATTGAAGGATTAAATGCAACCAGGGAACAAAATAATGAAAAGCCTTATTTGAAAAGAAATAACTCCTTGGAATAAGAGGTTACCATATGTCAATATGTCATATACAGGGAAAGTGAGCTTTTGATTACTTAGAGGTAAGGTTGCCAGAGGGTTTCTGATTTAAATTTCTAAGGCTTGATCAGAGCATCAAGGGGTTTGTTCAAAATCCTCGTAACTTGTGAACTTGACTTTTATTCCTTTGAAAAATTATACAAAATATTTTTTGCCCACATTTATATTCCACGTGGTATGTTTCTCCTTGTAGCTTTGCAGCTCTTCCTGTGCAGGCTTTATACTTCTTGAAACATCAGTAATTTAATTGAATTTGAACATTTCTAGGAAAAAAACAGTTTTTGAAGAGGAAATGTGACCCCAAAAAGTTAGCTCTAAAAATGGTTTAAGCTTGCAGAAGACCAAGAATAACCTAAATGAACATGAATAGGAGCAATTTAAATAAATCATGGTACATTCTTAAAGTGGAATTTTATTTACCAGTTTAAAAGGTCATATCCAAGATATACTAAATTAAAAGTGTGCCCCCATTGTTGAGTATCTTGTGTTTTCTTTTTTCTCTTAGTACTTGCATGTGCACATATATATTTTGAAGGATTGCATAATAAATTGGTAATACTTCTTTTGAGAAAAAAGGAGATAGGACTCAAAGATTGGGAGATCTTGTTTATACTGTATGATCCTTTGTATTTGATTCACGTTAATATAAGGATAAAGAGATAGATAGAAAAACAAAGAACAATTTTTCTTCTTGCACCCCTACTCTTTAAATATATTACTTATATTTCAAATTTAGATAGCTTGCCCAGTAAAGTGTAAGTGGCTATATTACAAGTTTGGAAGATTTTGTTTTATTTTGAAATGAAAAGCTAATAAACTTGAAGGTTTAAAAATGAACCAGTTAGTAATAAAGCATCTTTAAATCCATGGCAATAATTGCTAGAAGACAAAAGCATGTTGGTACAATAAACACCTTCTTAAAATACATCTACTATTGAAGTGAATATGTAAATTACTAAATTACATATAAAGTTTCCTGATGTTTATTTTAAAATATTTGGTTCACATAGCTATACACCAACCAACAACATTTTGTTATCTTGCAAAGACAAAAGTGCTAGCAAAATAGATAAAGCTTAAAAGTTTGAACTATTTATTTTCCCTTATGTCACTTATAATTTTGAAACCTCATGAATCTGAAAATTGCGAAGTGTTGACAATTTCGTTTCCCCTGCGAACCCCCACCAGTGAGAGTTAGTTCTGAAATGTGCCACCTGAAGTATCTTATATTATGTTCCCACATCTGCTGCTTCCTACAAACTACTGCTGCCGTCTTAGAAATAATAGTCCCCTTTTTATTCTCCAACCCAGGCACTGCCATTATGTGAGATTGTGTTAAGCTCTAAATTTTTCCACTCAGTATTTCTGTTTTCAGTTTCTCCTATGGAATAAGTGACCCATTATTTGGGTAATTTTGTGTATTGTCCTATTTTTGAGGTTCCTTTCTCCATTTCTTCCTGTCCCTCTTTCCTGGCTCATGCTGTGCTCTCTCTTTGTCTCTGCCTCTCTGTCTCTCAACTGCCACTCGCAGAGCTGAATCAGGTGAAGAATGTGAAGCAGACAGCAGGGCCTCAGTGCAGCCCATGCTGGACAGTGCAGCTCAGGCAGGAGAGTTTAGCTGTCACTTCGGAGCCTGATAGAACTGGTGTGCAATTCCCCTGCCCCAAGTCCTGAAAGGGAACCGGCATCTGGTGTCAGCGCAGTTCGCTGATAAGATTTTATCTTTTCTCCTGCTGAGACTGATAGAGCCATAGCCAGGTGGGCAGTAAATAAAGAAGAGTTATTATGGGCTAGATTTGTTAGCTAACAGTACTTTCTCAGAACTGTATCAAAAAAGACCCAGAAGTGTTCCTCTTTCACATGTATAGAGCTTGATAATGACTTGTGTGGTGGTGGCGGGGGTAGGGGGCAGCTGCAGGGAATTTATCTAAGCAATTCCTTTTCAACAGTGAACATTTCGTACACAATCAGCCTAATCTGAATAGATGACTAAAAATTCAGGGGTTGATAAATTATCATCATGGCACCTGCATCTTATGCCTCAAGAACCTTAAGCAAACCCAGGGCTGTACTTGTGGATTAATTGAGCATGCATAATTTACCACTGCAGTTTACATAAGTGTAAGTATTTTTCTCATTCTGGTAAATAGGCATTTCCAGTTCAGGAGAAAAATTAGAATATTGCTGCACAATGAAATGAGCCATCAGCCTCTCAGCTATTATAAGAAAAACAAAAAAATCCCTACTCTTACTGCCATTGCTTAGTTTTCAGATCGAAATGATTTTTCGAGTGTAATTTGCTTTTTACCATTTATGTGCATTTTTTTATTCACATTTATTGTGTTGATTTTTTTTGAGAGGTTTTCGCTATAGGGCGCGTGCGCTCGCCAGACATAGAGACAGAAAGTGAGAAATCACCCCCCAGGGGGGATGGTCACACTGCAATCCCTTCTCCTCCATTGTCCTCTCGGGATCTTGGGCACGCACGCACATGCGCCCGGAGTGAGTTTTAAGCCACCAGTCCGGGACACAAACTGCAGTTGACTACGTGGGAGTCCAGTGACATAGCCATTATGCTAACTGCTGGTTCCCTATTGTGTTGATTTTTACCATTGCTAGTAATCAATATTGTTTCCTTCTAATTTGATGCTTCTTCTAATTTTATGACTTTCAGAATGTTGATATAGGAAAATGCTTTCGTTGTAGTTATTTTAGGTAGACTGAGGTAAGGACGAAATAAATAGAGAGTGAGAGACATAGAAACACATTAGGGTTTGAATAGCTTGCCCTATGTTATCACCTATAAGCTTTTGGGTAAATTAACTCTTAATCTTGTAGTGAAAAATCAAGCAGAAAAGTGCCTCATCTCTGAATTCACTGGGTTTCTAGGGTGACAGCCTAGAAACCTCATCTATAAAATGGGAATAATATACCTGTTTCATAAATGGTCCTGTAAAATGTTAAAATAAACATAACGAGCCTAATTTAGAAGCAGATGCATGCTAGGTGCTCGATAAATAATATGTGTTTTTGTAATTCTCATATTTACACAAAGTTTGTTTCATGTATCTTAATGATAAAATTCTGAATTAGTAGCTTAAAACATTTATTGCTTTATGATAATTAATTTTATTCTTAATAATGGCCTATAAAATGTCTAGAAATACTGTTTATATAATGGTTAGTTGTTTAATTATGGCTTTATGGTAAATTTATGCAATTTTATGAGAAGGCAGATAACCTAGGGGCATGTTAGTCGTGTTCAACCCGCTCATGTCATAAAGTCTGTATTAGAGTTTTATTTTCTTTGTTCAAGCCAGAAAAGACCCTTGTGGGAAATGAAAGCTTAAATGCAACTGCTCATAAAGGAATACTATTGTAAATTTATTAATCCCTGTTTTACAATGAGGAAATACATTTAAACCTCAATTCATAGAGTCGACATAATCTGAAGAGTCTGAATTAAGTTCAGTATTCTCATTTACTCCTATTTCCTGTAATACATACCTTTAAATTCAAGTATTCTTTATTTTTGCTACAGTTTTTTATTGCACTAGCTACTAATGCTGGGACCTTAAATTTTGCCATCTCAGAGCTCCTGTGTAATAAGTTATTAAAAATTATTTAAGTAAAATAGAGAAACTGGCTACCTAAAGAAGGGAGGTTATCAGTGACTCATAAAATCCAAGATCTCTTTTCTAAAAGGTAAAAGTATTTGTACAGTAAGTTTAATTTTTCATAATACACAATACCCACATGTAAATCGTAAAAGCTATTGTATGCTTCGTTTCCTGGTGAGAATTATAGCCAGACAAGCATTGGGTTATTCCTAGAAAGGCAGGTCACATTTTCTGCCACTTCTTTGAGACTTTATTGATGTGGCTGTCACCCTAGAAACCCAGTGAATTCAGAGATGAGGCACTTTTCTGCTTGATTTTTCACTGAGGTACATTTCAGGAGACCACTGTGAGGCTCTGAAGAAAGGGTAATTCTCCATAAGAAAAATCTTATTCTTCTGAGGCTTTACATCTGCACACACACAACCAGTTGTTTCCTGAATACTCAATGGAATTGTTACATGCCAGTGGCAATAGCACCCTCCATCCTACCCCAAAATAATTAGTGCTTAACTAGCTATTTTTCCTTTGTCTGTCTGTCTGTCTTTCTTTCTTTCTTTTTCTTTCTTTCTTTCTTTCTTTCTTTCTTTCTTTCTTTCTTTCTTTCTTTCTTTCTTTCTTTCTTTCTTTCTTTCTTTCTTTCTTTCTTTCTTTCTTCTTTCTTTTCAGTCATGTTAAGAATAAGATCACAAAACCAAGAGTAGGAGAGAAACAAGCTAAGATGATGAGCACAGGAATGGTGCTGGTGAGCACAGGAATCAGACCACACAGGTTTCTCTACTTCTCATGCGCTGTATGACCTTAGGCAAGTAACTTGAAAATAACAAGGCTCAGTTTCTTCTTCTGTGAAGTGGGTATAATAATAATATCCACCTCTTCTGATGAAAGGATTAAATGAGATAATAATACTTGTAGTTATAAGTATGTACCTTCCAGGGTATGCTGGTGACTTCTAGACAGATCTCTACTCTGAAACATGAACCTTCCTTCTAATTTTTCCATGGATATTATGGGATCATATCTCAGTCTCAGTACTTGCTCTTTCCCATTTCCTCCAGATCATATGGTCAGATTTTCTTTGTTGGATTCCTGAATGTCAAAGGTGCAATGCCAACCATCTGCCACATGTATGAGAGGATCTAATTGACTTCTAACTAGTGACTCTTCTTGGAAAAGAAGGATGATTAATATCAGGTGAAGCGAGGATCTCAGCTGTGGGTTCTATCAGCTACCCCAGCCTTGAGGAGCTCTGTCCTCCTCTGGCAGTTAGTATGTGTCTGACACCCACCTTCCCAAGTACAGCCAAAACCAGAAATTCAGAGGCCAATTCTTTCATAGGTGAGGTGGCAGGTGACTGTGTAGGCTCAACCCCACTACCTGCAACTTTTCTATATTTAGGTCAGTTTTATAGTTATTGCAGAACTAAGTTGTTACAAAAATATGGTCTCTCACCGTTGTATTGGGTTTTTGTCTTTTTTAAGCTATTCTACTTCCAGTGTGATTTATTATTTAAAAGAGAAATCCCACTGTGTATAGAATTGTTGAAACATAGTACTTTGCCTCTAAATATGGAAGTCGAGGACAGAAAATAAAATTATTCAAGGTTTTTTGGCAGCTGGTACTCAGTCCTGTGATCTTGACTTGGCTAATCAGATACTCCTGTTTGGGGTCTTGACTCTGGAATGAGAAAGGCAAGGTTTCCTTCATAATCACTTCCACACGCTGGTGATTATCACTGAGTCACCTACCTACTAAGAAATTCACTTACACATATGATGTCTTCTCCAGTTGCTAGGAGAAGAGTAGCAGATGGTCAAACCAGTTTTTTTTCGGCTTGGAGAAGTGTGAATTCTTAGCTACCTTTGTGAATTTGGCACTATAGCACAGAGGGGAGGTAACAAGGAGTTAATTTTACCAAAGAACTAAGATTATGGATGCATATTTTCCTACCCACTTGTCCTCAAGTCTTCTGCAATTTAAGACAAGCATTTTTCATTGCTTTTGGCTATCAAGTTGAATTCACTGAATCTATAATGACAATCACAATATAAGAATTTTATTAACCTGTCAATTATTATTCAGAGCTTTTTTATTCAGCTCACATCCCAAGTCCAAGAGAGTGTTAAAAATGGAAGATTATTTCTTCACATTGAAAGTCAGCACTTTCCTTTTATATTTCCCTTTTGTGAATGAGAACGAAAGTTCTTGGGATCAGCAGTTAGCATAATGGCTATGTCGCTGGACACCCATGTAGTTGACCGCAGTTGAAGTCCCAGACCCAGTGGCTTAAACTCACGCAGGACGCGGGTGCATGCATGCCTAAGATACCAAGAGGAGAATGGAAGAGAAGGGATTGTGATGTGGCTATCCCCCCTGAGGGGTGATTTCTTGCTTTCTGTCTCTGGCATGTGCCCTATAGCAAAAAAAAAAAAAAAAAAACAAAAAAAAACCTCTCCAAAAAAAAAAATGAAAGTTCTTGTGCATGTATCTGGCTTCTTATAAAATCTTAAGAATGACCCCAGTTTTCTTCATGGGAGATTTAAATGTTATATTGATTGAAATTTGAAAGGTAATTGGGAGAGTTAAGTATGCACTTGAATATTATCTCTGAAGAAGTTACAATTTCCCATAAATTATCTTACTCCCTAAGACAGAAGTTCTCCAAATATGTTATTTTGATGGGACCACCCTTAAAAAGGTTTTGTGTTCAAATGTTTGGAAAGAACTACATAAAATATCTTCCTCTTGAAAAATCTGCCCTTTATATTAGCATTTTAAGGGCTCTGCACAATCTCGAGAAAATGAACTCATTCAACATTGTCTGACCCAGAATTTTACAAATTTATTCCTCTACCAAAACCTTTACTGTAAAATAAAAACCATGAGCATCCTCTGAAACTGATCTTCCTGAGATACACTGTGGGAAATGTTGTCACAATATGCATCTCTGTATTATGTTTCTTGGCATCACCTATTTTCAAAAAGATACAGTAAGTTCATATGGGAGAAAAGCAGGTACCAAGAGATACTCATTTGTAAGTCAGTTTCTCATGATGGTCCTCCTTGATGGTAAAATCTGCAATGCAGGGTAGGGGCTAGGGATAAGCATTTCCTTTCCTTAGAAGCTCCAGAAACATCTCTCCACCTAAATTTACCTCCAACGTTTGATTAAATCTTCACCAGTACAAATTTATGCCTTGAGATGTAAGTCTAGATTATTCCTCTCTTGATAGATTTAGTTCAGCGATTATATTAACCAAAGAAGGCTCTGAATCAATAAGATAATGAGAAAGGTAACTTTATAAAGAATGTCAAAAAATGAAACTTCTTTTGGGGAAAAATTATAGCAAATCATATGGGAATGATAAACACCAAATTTAGAATAGCACATAGTGATGGTAGGGAGAGAGGTGGGTGATCAGAGGATGATCCAAAGGAAAGTGTGGCAGGTTTGTTCCTGAGAAACAGAAGTGACTCTGAGGCTTACACAAGAGAAGGCCATCAAGAATGCTCTCAGGCGACTGGCAGGTGGCATGGTGGTTAAGGGTGCTCGACGCCCACATGGTCTACCATCTCTTCAGAGATGTCCAAAAATCTAAGCTAGAGAGTCAGGCATTTAGACCTCCAGTCACTGAATGTGAGCTGCTCCTGGGGAGGTAGAACAATAGCTTGACCTTGGTCAAGGTAGCTTCCGCTGAAAGCAGCCCATTTGGTGGAATGGGCATCTCTGTTCTGCAGTGGGAATCTGGGCTGAATCATCTTATCTCCTTCGGTCATCTACATTGGCAAACTTGTATTTATTGAAATAAAACACTTTTATTAATGAAATCTGTTTTAATACATGGTTATCTTTTTTTTTCGAGAGGTTTTTGCTATAGCGCACACGCCAGAAAGACAGAGAGAGACAGAGAGACAGAAAGCGAGAAAGCACCCCCCGAGAGGATGGCCATGCCACAATCCCTTCTCCTCCATTCTCTTCTCGGGATCTTGGGCATGCATGCACACACGCCTGGCGTGAGTTTAAGCCACCAGGTCCAGGACTTAAACCACGGTCGGCTACATGGGAGTTCAGCGACATAGCCATTATACTAACTGCTGGTCCCTACATGGTTATCTTTATATCATTTCGATATTTTCAATCATGCAAAATAAATTTGAAGAAAGTAATGCTGAAAAATATTGGAACTCATGATGCATTTTTGCATAGAAAAATACCTTATGGCTTTTCTGACATCCTAATACATTTATAACAAAGAAATGTTATGCAGTAAAGCTTCAAATTATTCAAAATCCATCAGAAAAGAATATGTGCCTAATGACTGACTTCTATAGTTGAAAATTTCACCTAAGTGCCACAATTTAAAAATCTATTTTTTTAAGAGGTTTTTGCTATAGGGCGCGTGCGCTCACCAGACAGACAGAGAGAGACAGAGAGATAGAAAGCAAGAAATCACCCCCCAGGGGGATGGCCACACCGCAATCCCTTCTCCTCCATTCTCCTCTCGGGATCTTGGGCACGTACGCATACACGCCCGGTGTGAGTTTAAGCCACTGGGTCCGAGACTCAAACTGCGGTCGACTACATAGGAGTCCAGCAACATAGCCATTACGCTAACTGCTGGTTCCTAAAAATCTATTTTTAATAGCAGTCTTACTGAAATATTTCTCATATGTCCATATCTTAACAAGAAGGCTAAATTGTGCATAGGAGAACCTTCCCTTGATGAGTCAATGTTTTTATAGTCTGAGCTCTCAAACAAACTTTGTGGAAATTCATTTCATCTCCCTCCCTCACATATGCTTTCTCTCTCAATTTATATTCTGGCCCAACTAATTCCTTCTTTCAGTTTTTAAGTGCTTGTATTGGAATCACTATCCTCAAAATCCCTCATGTTTGTAATCAGAAAATCAGTTTTACTTCTCTGCCTACCCGTTTCTCTTTAGTGTCTGGTTAACAAATTATTAAACAAATCCTGTGGATTCCTCAGCAGCCAGACTCCTTAACCTGGCATTAAAGACTCATTTCTGGGCCAGCAGGTGGCATGATGGTTAAGGTGTGGGCCGCCAAAGTCCCAGACCTGGAGGCTTGAAAGTCATGCCAGGTGTGTGTGTGTGTGTGTGTGTGTGTGTGTGTGTGAGTGTGTTCATGTGTTATCAAAATACCAAGAGGAAAATGGAGGAGAAGGGATTGCACCTTGGCCATCCCCCAGAAGGGTGATTTCTCACTGTCCCTCTTTCTGTCTCTGGTGAGTACATGCACCCTATGGCAAAAACTTTTTTTTTTTCAGAGAGATTTTTGCTATAGGGCATGTGCATTCACCAGAAAGACAGACAGAGACAGAGAGACAGAAAGCAAGAAATCACCCACCCAGGGGGGATGGCCATGCCACAATCCCTTCTCCTCCATTCTGCTCTCAGGATCTTGGGCATGCACACACACACACACACACTCGGCATGAGTTTAAGCCACCGGGTCCAGGACTCAAACTGGCCACAAAAAAACACAAAAAAAAAAAAAAAAAAAAAAAAAAAAAAAAAAACTATGGTTCTCATTGAGCTCTCCAGTTTCTTCTGCCTGTCCACAAACACATTATATTCAGCCAAATTGAACTATGCTTTTAACATAGCTTATTCTTTTTTCATCATTGCTGCTCCCGTAATCTGTAAGCTCCACAAAGCAGTGAAAGGTCTCAGTGCTGACATACTGAGAATGGAAGAGTTTAGAAGGTAGGGCCTGGAACCAGCCTCCATAGCCTACTTACTAGTTGTGTTACTTCAAATATGTCATTTAATTTCTTTCTATACCAGCTCCTCACCTGTAAAATGAGGATAATAGAACTTACATCAGAGGATGTTTTGGAAATGAAATGGTCCATATATGTAAATACTTGGAAGAGTGCCTGGCTCACCATAAGCATTCTGTAAATGTTGGCTATTATTATTGCTTTTGTTCAGGCCAAATTAAAGTCTTCACTGACACCCTGTTTTGTAAGGAATCTTTCAGTGAAGATCCATGGCACATTGTTCTTTTTAAACCCCGTAATTGATTTTGCTACTTGCTAATTATTTGTCTGGTCCCAGAGTTTTCTATTTGGTGCTGCTTTTCTGTTCTAACCTACAAAACGTACTGAAAGTCACAGAAACCAGTGCGTGGAAGCACATTGTTTTTCAGCAGGCAATCGCATCAACATCTAGCAACAGGAAATTGCAGACAGCTGGGTCATATGAAGTTAGACTGAGACTCTCCCAGACAGTTGTAGGTCCTCCCACACTGTGCCGGTCTGCTGCTGAGCCCTTGTCCTAGTTCTCTTAGTTGACCAAGCTTCTCTGCTCAGTTTTGCCATTTCCCCATATTGTTTATGCACATGGGTGAGTCTGGCTTCCTAAGGCACTAATTCCTATATGCACATCTTCTGGTTTTACATCAGGGCTTCTCACAACTACCAAATGGTCTCTTGGTGTCTGAATTCCAAAACCCCAGGCGAGAATATCTTACTGGCTCAGACCAGAGTATGATTTAGTTCCCTGGCTCAAGTGTCCACTCCTGGTTCAGTTAACTATTGTCAATGCTATCACTTTATCTGATGCACACATGATCACTTAAAATAGCCCTCCTGCAGGGACCCTGGGCAAGGAATATGACCAATGTTCAGATGGGCACGGGCCTAGTGAAGACAGCACAGAATGACCCATGTCTTGTCACTGTCTTTGCTCTAGAAGCTGTATCTTAGTGTTTCCTTCTAGAATATTTGCTTTCTTTATCTTATTTTCCTACCCAAGAAGAACTTAGGGATGCTAGGGAAAACTTTTATGACCAAGTATTTTCGAATCCATAATCTTAATTGCATGAGTATTTCCCAAAACAGGTCTAAAAGCCTTAAGGTGATTTCACTTAGCTTCTGTGGGTTAAAACAGAATCTTGAGAAAGCTCCTATTGCTCCAGAGTGCCTGACCTAAGTAGAGGCTGAATACTAGTGTCTATTACACCCCTGGACCACATTGCAGTGATGAATGCAGTGTGGTGACCCTGTTTTGCTCTTGGAGACAGCCATCCTGCAATGAAGGTGTTTGGTCTTCATGACATAAAGTGAAGTTCAATGATAGGAGTTAGCTGACAACATGTGTAATTATTGACTTCAGGATCCAAAAAAGAGGTAGCTAATATGTGATTGATGTTTACCCCTTTATTCTGCATTATCAGAATTAGCTCCTATGTGGGTCATGTTTTGCTCTGTTTCCCAGTTTGTATGTTACAGATCTCAGACAAGGACACTCTTTTGACTCTGTTTTTCTTTTCATTTCATTTTCATTCATCAGGACATTTATAATTAGGTTTACCTGCCCTTCCCCAGAAGGCAATTATTGGTCTAAATCATATTATAATTGTCTCAGGTCTTGAATGGCTTGCCTGATGTTTGGTATTGTGATTCCTGTTTCTTCTTTTATTTGAAGTATTTGTCCTTTTTGTTTTACTCTGACATTGATATGTGTTGTTCCTCTCTGCAAACAAAGGAGCGAACATCCCACACTGCATAAACATTTGTGTCACACTTTCCTTTTGAAATTAGTATTCTTTTAAACTGGTTAACACATTTGTACTGTCTCTGACACCTTTAGCTATGACAGCTATGAAACAAAATAGTGTACAGTGAACAAACACATCATTGGAGGCGATTAGATTAATTACTATTCGGGACGGTGCTTAGATTAATTATTTTGTTTGTGTAGTATGTTCGTTAAGTGGTTGCCTGATTGCTGCTCAGAAGATTGATTACTTGTTACATTTACCTTGTGGTTTCTGTGGGGAAAACATCTTTTAGGATTCATCACTTCTAAAAGCCCAGGGGGCTTGGTTGACATGAGAATGCTCCAGTGAAGCTGTAAAATGGAGAGCAGGCTGTGGAAAGTGTGTTCTTTAAATAAACACCTACAGTGGTAGCTAGAGTAGCCATCAGCTCTATTTAACATCAGGAGAAACAATCGATGATAAAATTGAGTTAATACAAACTATACAATTTGAAAACCCAGCACACCCGTTGGATTGTAAAACTGAGGTGAATAAGCACTTCCCAAGATTTTCTAGGTATCCAGTAAGCTAAATAACAAACTCTGGGTGACTTCATTGTCATTTTACCATGGACTGTGGTCTACAGCACTTCACAGTGCCAGCCGGGAGAAGCCTGCTCTGCTACTGCTGTTTCCATCCGCCCTCGCGGTGGGGCTCAAGAGCTCCCTGGGTTCGGTTCCTTCTGAAGAACCCACACTAGGGCCCTTTGAGGTGTTCGCCTCACTAGAGAGAACTACTTGGGGTTATGTGATGCATAAGAGCACACATTTTCTGCTGTGTTCAAGGGGAGACTGCCAGCATCAGGCAAGGATTTGCAATAATAGGATTTATTGCAATGGGGGATCCTAACTAATTTAAATAGAGTACTTTGGAAAGAAACTAATGAGTAAAGGATTAAAAATAGAACAGCCTTTTGTTTAGTGAAAAGCTAGACTAATCTCTCCATTTGGAACACAAAAATACATTGCCAAAACATGATTGTGGTGTGGTAGACCTCTCTGTGAGTTTGAATGCTTATGGCTGCTTTAGACAAATGGTTATAGGACTCAAAGAGGCTTCGGGCATCCCTGCTGAGAATTCTGTATCCATGCTCGAAAGAGTAAGACTGAAGAATATTTCTGTTTCCTTGCCTTGGGAACTATTTTTTAGGTCTGTTAACCATGGCCATAAGTGACCACGACAAAAACACAATATACTTAGAAATAGGCCACTGAAAATGCTGAGGTCTTTCAATATTATGGATTAAAACTAAGCAAGCACTTAAACTATTGATAATATACATCCCAGAAAATGAGAAGAAAATATCCAAAATAGTAAAATAACGAAATGAAATAAAACTTGCCTCATGTTATAGTCACGTCTTACCTTTAGAACTTGAGATTTCAGAAGGTAAACCATGTACAAACACAAAGTGGTTTTTAGCTTTTAAAATTTTTGATTCAGGCCGGGTGGTTAAAGTGACTGCATCCCACATGGTCAGCTAAGTAGTTCAAGTCCCAGACCTGTCAGCTTCAAAAATACTCTGGGTAGCTGTGTGTATGTGCCCAAAATCCTAAGAAGAGAAAGGATTGTGATGTGGCCATCCACCTGGGGGTCACCCCGATGGAGGGTGTGAGTTCTCCCTTTTCCTCTCTGGAGTGTGTGCACACTCCATCGATGGAGGAGGGGGGGAATGGGGATTTAACATTTTTATGCATTGTAACCATCATGTCATTTTGTGCAATTTAGTTTTTCTTCATAAAGATTCAGTACTTAGGGGCCAGATGATGGTGCAGTGGTAAAAAGCAAGGCTCTGTGAAGCTGCCCTACACGGGAAGGTTGCCCGTTTGTGTCTGGAGTCCTCCCTGAGTACTCTGGACACATGCGAGACCATGATCTGGGTGAGGCTGCGAATGGGTGGTGGCCTCAGACCCTGTTAGGAGTGTTGTGTCTCTGTCTGTCTCTGTCTCTCTGTCTCTCTTATCCATAGAAGTAAATAAACTTAAAAAAAAAAAAAGTATACTAATTGCCCAAAGGAGAAGCAGCCCAGAGCGTAGTTATTGGGTTGGTGATAAATGAGAAGCTTATGAGAGACAAGGCAGTTGTTTGGAGTTGGTTGGCTTTCTACAGTGGTACAAAGACCAGAAATAAAACGAAATACATTAGTCCAGCTAAAAACATATTTAGGGGCTTTTTGATTAAATTCTTCTTTTCCTATGTGACTTGAAGGCTGGAATTACATAGGAATGAATTCTTTAAACATCTCCCTTTCTCATGAACTGCCTCATTGTCTCTTTGAGGGTACCTGTTTAAATTCAAGTTCAATAGGAAATTCTAGTAATTCAAGTTTTTCAACAGTTACCCACCCATCCCTCAGTTCTGACAGATTATTGTCTTGGGAAGCTGGACTGAGACTATTGTAGAAATAAAGTTGCCTATAGAACAAGTTTTCTGTAGTTAGCAAATTCAAGTTCAGCACATTAGGAAATAACCTAAAATCCTGAGAAATGATGTCTATTTCTCCCAGCATGCCTGATACCTTCCTTTACTGGCTTTTTCAAACATTGCTATATCTTTTACAACTAAAACCCATTTTACTAAAATAAATTGCATACATTATTACACTCCTAAAGTGTAACTGTGTTTTACAAAAACTGAAAAGATGTTTGAAACCCCATTGGATTGTTTATAAGTTGTTGTCTTAATTGTTGTAAAAGTACCACATTAAATATATCTGTAAGAGTGCAACATTAAGTTAATGAAATTGGTTTTCATGTGTTGTTTATTAAAGTCATTTCATTATTTTATGGTCACACCTCAAACATTTAAATATGCCTGTAATTATTTGATAGCTAAATGCAACTGTTCTTTTCAAAGGAAAAATGACATCGATCCGTTGTTAACTCCCAACTCAAGATTTCATTTAATTGTCTTTTCCCTTTATGGATGGTGAGCTTCCATTGACCCCTCATCAATTTCCTCATGTAACTAGAGCTACCTGTCAGAACACAATAACCAGGGTGGGGAGTACTGAGTGTTTTCTGGAACTACAAGCTGCTAACTGGATTCTTTCATTCATTCAATGAGTGGATGTATTGAACTAGATTCCAGATCCCATGCTTTTATTTTTCTGTATGAAAGAAAGGGTATAATTCCTGCTTTCAGAGAGCTCCAGGTTTCCTGAGAAGACCTGCAAAAGCACAAGAATTAACAGAAAGAGGGTTTGAAGCTAGCCGAACAGAGCCCATTGAGATTACAGGCTATGTCCCAAAGGAAGGCTTGAGTAAGAGTTTTCAGAAAGGAAGAGTCCAGGGAAGGGAATCCCTTCAGGCAAGAGCGAGCTGTGCTTGCAGGCAGAAGCAGAGAAAACCCTGCCCATGTATTTCCTTAAGCCAGAGAGAGGAGACAGGGACAAAAGGTCAGATAGGAAGGCAGGGCGGAGAAGCCATGTGCTCACAAAGCCAATGCCTTGTGAGCCGGGCGTTTGGACTTCACCCTGCACTCACTAGCAGACCACTGAAGGATTTAATCAACAGAATGACTTCTGCCCAATTAGTGTCATATTCTAACTGAAGTAATCAGCCTTTTCTATACCTGTCAAAATATCCAAACTGTTATTATTTATTTATTTTATTGTCCAAACTGATCTGGCTTCCATTTCTGACAGATTTGACTTAGAAATGTTTTTGCTTTTCTGAAAGCTATGGAGTTTTTTTCTTTCTGGTCTGAATTTCTATTTTTGTTCCTCAGCTACCTGCTGGAGATTTTTCTTCCTCCCATACTAAATTATAAAGGTAAATCTGTTCCAAAATAATTATATCTGATATTAAAGAAGAGATTATATGCTATTTATATGATATTAACTACATAATTGGGTTGAATAACTCAGTTTAGAAACCAGTTTAGGTCATAATTCATAACACTGAAAATAGAAAATATCTTAGTAGGTCTCTATAAGAACATCATCAAAACCCACTTAAAAAAAAATTATCCCAAAACTAAGGAATAACTAGATATAGAGAAATATTAGGAAAAATCTGCCTTCTGATATATATCCATTACAAAGATTTATTTTGTATAACAGTTCAAGTGTTGTTAGGGAAATAAAGAATGCACTCCATTTCTTTAATATTTTGCCTCGGTTTTCCAGATCTTTGGAAATGGATTTGCCCTCCCCCCACCCCCAGCCTTTTTGGGTGGAGGGTACACATGCTCTCCAGAAGAGACAGAGAAACACAGAGAGAGAGAGGGAGAAGAGAAAGCACCTCCCATTGGGCATGGTCATGCTGCAAACCTTCTCCACGTTTCCCTTCTTTCGGGATTTTGGGCACACACACATGGGGTTTGTATATTTCTCAAGTCCAGAGCTCTAAACATGTGGTCAGCTATGTGGGATCTAGCTGCCTTCAACACCAGGCCTTAGAGCTGGTCCAGGCCCCTGTTTTTACATGAGACAAGGAAAGGGTCAAAACCTGTCAACACAGTAATTAGGGACACTGTAATGAGTAAATTGAATTGCTGCATAGCTGCTTCAGTTACTTGTTTTGGAACTGATTGTGAATATACCTCAACAGACCCGCTCAGTTTAGCTGACAATTTGATCTCTGCATGTGGTTGTAGTCTAAGGACAGATATGGTGTGGGGAGGATTAGAGCCATCTTAGCATGGACTCTGGCTGGGAGAACAGTTCCCACATGTTACCAATTTAAACGCAGGGAAGGGAGAAAAGCCAATGTCCTATATAAGCAGGTTAGAAAACAAAACTATAGATGTGGCTGACTGGAAGTTCCCACAATCAAAATGTTTTATTCTTCCTAAGACCTCAGCAATGCGGTTTCCTATGTTTCCACTTTAATAATCCAATCTTCCTTCCTAATGCTTTTCTTTTGTTTCAGGGCTAGAGTTACCCAGAGAGCCTTCTTTCCTCAAGATTATTTTATTATTTAGGACATTGTCATTGATAATAGACCCCCTTTCCCCTTTCCCAAATTTAACAAGAGGGATTAAAACATTATATGAAAGACATTTGGGTTAATCCCTAACTCCACAATGGCACTGTCTGTCTTGCCCTATGTAGACAGGATCATCTACATTTGGGTTTATGGGATGAATTTTATTAAATTGAATGCTCTTACTGGGATTATATGTTCCTTTACTTAATATTTTGCCCAGAGCTGCTCTTAAGCATTTTAATGGCTCTAGAAAATTTTTTCACTTTAATAGTGGTTGAGAAAAAGAATCCACATGTGTTGCTGAAAATCATTGTCACTACATTAAAATAATGCAAGTTTATCTCTCTGAATTAAAGCATGTTACTGCTACTCGTTAGACAAAATGACCCAATAAAAAAAAAGTGAATGAAAACAAAAACATAGAGACCAGCAAGTGGTACAGTGGTTAAGGTCCTGGACTCTGAAAAGGTCTACTAAGGTTTGAGTCCCAGACCTGGGTGCTTAAAAATCATGCCGGGGGGTGGGGGGTGTGTGCATGTGTGCATGTCCCAAATCCCAAGAGAATGGGAGAAGGGAGTGTGGCGTAGCCATCCCCCTGGGGGGGTGATTTCTCACTTTCCCTCTCACTGTCTCTCTCTGTCTCTTTCCAGTGAGCACATGTGCCCTATGACAAAAATCCTAAAAAAAAAAAAAGAAAGAAAGAAAAAAAAAACATTTCCCAGTTGATTCTCTAGACTGTATTTTGTTGAACAAAAGAAAAATAATTAAAGTATCAATTTAGACCTATCATTAGGGCATGTATAAACAGATACAGTTTAAGAGCGAATACTTACATGACCTTAAGGCAACAAACACTCTGAGTATTTGTTTCCTTGCAAAACACCTCTTTAAAATGGTTAGTATTATATCTTATTTCTGAATTAGGAACCTAAATTAAATAACTCACTTGATTTCTTAAACAAGCAATTAGCAGAGTGAGATTTGATCTCAGGGCCCTATCTCCACTGTGTGCTAATAATAACTTCACTGAGTGTCTGACTGGAGATTGAGTTCAGGTTCCATGCAGCGAACCCATGTTGACAAGCACAATCTAGGAAGGAAGAGACTTTAGTTTGATAGTATGACCATGTTGATACACAGAGAATAATGTTGTTTGCTGTTGTTGCTGTTATTACTTTAATTATTTGTTTATATTTTTGGAGGCAAGATAAAAAATTAGGATTACAGAGAATAATACAACATGCCTCAGTTGAAAAAATCCAAAGAGAAAATGGAAAATAAACTAAGTAATCCTTGAAAAGACTCCTAAAAATTAGTCAACTATGTAATGAAGGTGACCAAAATTTGGTTGAAATTATGGACAACAACAACACCCATTCAGGAAATACTCTTTTAAAAAAATGCACCATAAAAATGTTGTAGTTTTAAACCCAGAAACCTTTTACACATGTTAAGTACCCATTCCTAAAGAAGCCCATCATTTGTATACTTGTTTTATTACTCCCATTTTCTTCTCTCTTTTCTTTTTCTTAATCTCATCAAGTTTTTCTGGATATTTTTATTCAACTAAAGCCCCAAAGCAGCCTGTAATCTAAAAACTTCTAGTCATTTCCATCTTCATTACTGGACCCTTCACACTAAATTGTCCACTAGATGAAGGTAGCAAATATGTTCATTGGGAAAAGCTCAGTATTCTGAATAACAGGAATCAATTGACAAGGTTCTTTGAAAGGATCAATGGTAATAGGAAGCATACTGTATAAGGCATACAATATAAAACAACTTTGATTTAGTAGCTCATAACAATCATTTCACTTAGACACAGGAAGTTCCTCCAAAGTCATTTGATTTAACTCTAGACTTGTTTTGGATAGTTTTTATAGCTCTAAATCCAGAATCTATTAGAACTCATTTCTAGGTCTTTTTCTTAAGCTACTTTTTCTTCCTAAAATATTATTCTACTAGTAAAGAATAAATTACATTTGCTACTTTTGTTTCAACATCTTTATATGCTCCTCCCTTGCAAGATAAAATTTCAGACTTGCAATGTGCTTCATTCAAATGCCAATCAAATACTTCTCTGTAGTATATGAGATATGCGCGCTACAGATGCCATAGATCTTTGGCAGCCCAATTTATATGTTTTTGATCTCTATTTTCTTCGTTAAGTGATTATTAAACCTTTTAGAGTTCTTTTTATATCTCGAGTCAGAAATACAATTCAGCATTCTATTATTTTAATTATAATCCTATTGATTCAAACTCCAGAATAACAAGAATTTGCTGTTGTGGTCAGTAACTTGCTATAAATGCTGAGCTAGGTGAGAGGGACACCAGAGAGCTGTGATTGTACACA
Source organism: Tupaia belangeri chinensis (assembly GCF_000334495.1). Classification (NCBI taxonomy): domain Eukaryota; kingdom Metazoa; phylum Chordata; class Mammalia; order Scandentia; family Tupaiidae; genus Tupaia; species Tupaia belangeri. The sequence continues at coordinate 3,220,519 of NW_006159750.1, forward strand.
CATTTCATTCTCTTCTTTTCAATGCAAATTATGGGTTATCTTTTAAAAATGACTCTGGAATGCACAAGAAGACATACACTGAAATTAAAATTTGGGCCATGTTTTCGTGATAGTAAACAATGGTTGAAAAGTGAAAACACTCATTTGATCCTCTCAAAACAGTAGTTTTCTGTGATAACCTCTTATAAAAATGAATAAGCTTTTTGGTCTCCCTTGCTTTCCCGTTAGCCTACTTGAATAGTCATGACACAAGTGATTACAGAGTGATACAGACTATGGAGGCTTTGTGCGATGGGGAGATGATCCTCTTCTCTTGGCTACCTTCTTGGGTTGCTCTGAAACATCTTTGCACACTTAGAAGATGACAGGATTCCCATTTCAGTCTGCCCTTCT
>NW_006159750.1:3220995-3224447 GCF_000334495.1 Tupaia belangeri chinensis
TCAGCAGGGGGGGGTCGATCCCCAGTCTCCAACAACAGCTGCAGTAGCAGCAACAATCTTAGTTTGAGATTAAGCTGTAATACCAGCAACAAGACAAAGTAAGTACTTCTAGAGTCACACATCCATTGAAACATCCGCCTCTGCCTTTTGTGCAGGGTCTTTTGCATCGGTAACTACCGTGTTACAGATCATTTGTTTCAAGAGTACGTTACTTGGGAGAATGCCAGGGGCTGAATTTTCCTTGCTTTTACATCCTCTCACCTAGCTTCTGTAGGCTCTGGACTAACAGCATCTCCATCATCACTACTAGGTAATAGTACTGTCAAGGTACTGATGCTTAAAGATCCCCCAAAATAACTCAGGTCAGTATTGCCCTTTCGCATCACACAGATGGGGCTCTGTGTTCTTCTCCTGGCATTTCTACTGCTTTTGTGGCCTGACAAACCCTGTGAATGGAAGCTGCTGATTCAAAACATATATTTTCTGTAGAGAAAGGAGGTCCTGTCTGGGATTGCTCACCAAGTTTAGTTCATGAGAAACAGAAAGGCAAAGGAAGGAGTGTAGAGACCCTTGGCGAACTACAGCTTAGCCCAGGCCAGTGTAATAAGAGCTGTACGGTTATGATGGATCAGAGCCCAAGGAAGCAGGAGTGCTGGTGAGAGTTGTTGTTCTTTAATTCACTCATTTTCTTGAAAGTTCTTTGATTTATTGACCCAGTAAGTATTTATTAAGCTCCTGTCATATGCCAGTCACTAGTTTAAGTACTGAATGTCTGTACATGAACAAAGTAGACATAGTCCCTGCTTTCATGGAATGGACGGTCTAATGGGAAAATATGGTGACCAGCAGGTGGTGTGGTAGTTAAGGTGCTGAACATGGCCAGCTATGCTTCAAGTCCTGGACCTGGTGGCTTGCTTACTCACTTTCTCTGTCTCTCTGTCTCTCTCTCTCTCTACCTCTCTCTAGTCAAAATAAGTGAATGAATAACTAAAAATTAAAAGATGGACAAATATAAAAATGACTAGATTATTTAATCACAAATATGATTAATGTTATGTAAGCATTTATGATTTTTCTTAAAATACAAGACAACTTTTAGTAGCCAAATTGGTAATAAGTGCATTTGTTAGGGCCAGACAGTGGTGCTCCAGTAACGAGTGTTCTGTCAGGCTGACTCACGCAGGAAACTTCCAGGTTCTCTTCCAGAGACCTCCCTGAACATGCCGGGGAAGGTTTGCCCTTCCAGGGCTGGCCGAGGTTGGGGCAAATCCTGGTGTGAAAACCCAATTGGGCTGTCTGTCTCTCTGTCTCATTCTCTCTTTCTTGCTCATGAAAGAAAGAAAGAAATTTTAAAATGTAAGTGTATTTGTTAACATTAGGTAGAAAATGCTGGTAGTGGGGCCAGCAGGTGATGTAGTGGTTAAGGTGCTAGACTCCCACATGGCCAACCATGGTTCGAGTCCTAGATGTGGCAGCTTGAACCTCATGCTGGGCACATGTGTATATATGCCCAAAATCTCAAGAGGAGAATGGAGAGGAAGTGATTGTGGTGTGGCCATCTGACCCAGGGTTTGATTTCTCATTTTCTGTCCCTCTGTCTCTCTCTGTGTCTCCAGAAAGTGCACATGTCCTACAGCAAAAAATTTCTCTAAAAAAATTTTAAAAAGAAGAAAGAAAATACTGGTAGTTAAAACATTTTCTTTGTTTGCCTATATCATGATTTTGAAATCTTTTTTTTTTTTTGAGAGGTTCTTGCTATAGGGTGTGTGTACTCACCAGAAAGACAGAGAGAGACAGACAGACAGAAAGCAAGAAATCACCCCACCCCCCCAACCCCCCCAGGGAGGATGGCCATGCTGCAATCCCTTCTCCTTCATTCTCCTCTCAGGATCTTGGACACACATGCACACATGCCTGGCATGAGTTTAAGCCACTGGGTCTGGATCTTAAACCGTGGTTGACTACATGGGAGTCCATCAACATGGCCATTATGCCAACTGCTGGTTCCAGGATTTTGAAATCTTTACAAAAATTCAAATAAATATTATAATGTTTGTTTATGTATTTATTTATTTGTTTTGAAGAGAGTTTTTTTGCTATAGGTCATATGCTATCACTGGAAAGGCAGAGAGACAGAAAGTGAGAAATCACTCCCCTGCCAGGGGGAATGGCCACTCCGCAATGCCTTCCCCTTCATTCTCCTCTCAGAATCTTGGGCACGCACGCACACACACCTAGCATAGGTTTAAGCCATCGGGTCCAGAACTCAAACCGTGATCAACTACATGGGAGTCCAGCGATGTAACCATTACATCAACTGGTGGTCCCTGATTTTTAAGTCTACTTATTTTTAGGTGACACATTTATTGTCTAAAAAGATAACTATCCTAATATATCATTTGGGAGCTGTGAATTTATGTGTATAAGATAACACAAGGTTTGTATAGGGAACTCAGCCTGGGCACTGCGAACTATAGAACAGATTGCATTCTAGGATTTACCCTCCTGGAAGAGAAATAGAACAGGCAGGGAGGGGCCAGCAGGTGGCACAGTGGTTCATAGGCACTGGACTCCCACATGGCCGACCATGGTTTGAGGCCTGGACCTGGTGGCTTGCTTTCTTACTCTCCGCCCCCCCCTTCTCTCTCTCTGATGAGCACATGTGTCTTATAGCAAATTAAAAAATAATAATAACAACAAATAAAAAAATATTTTTAAAAAATCACAAGGAAATATCCACGAAACAAAAATATAAGATAAGGCCCATGAGAGGCAGTGTTTCTAAGTGCTATGTATATATATATATATTTTAAGGTTTTTGCAATAAGGCATTAATCACCCCTGGGGGAATGACCACACTGCAATCTTTTTCCTCCATTTTCCTCCTGGGCTTTTGGACACACACACACACACACACACACACACACAGTATGGTTTTCAGGCCACCAGGTTTGAAACTCAAACTATGGTCCCCTAAGTAGGAGTCCAGTATCTTAACCACCACACCACCTGCTGGCCTCTCACTATTTATACTTTTTTAAGCTAAATATTACCAGTCATGAACTTGGAAAGACTTTTTTTTCTGATTTATTTATCTACATAATAAGTTTTTAAATGATTTTACAAGCTATTGTGCATGTAGTAGTACAACTAGTAATCCACCTGGAGCCCGAATGGTTACAAAAAGTTAGGGCTCATGTATTGACTGGAGTGGGGTGGGGGAGACTAAGTGGCCTGGGTGGAGGTCAGAATGGAGCATCTGTATGAGAGAAAGGAGTCAGGAGTCAGTCCAGGGAGGACAGGCAATAAGAGGATTTTTATCACAAAAGATCAAAGTATATTAGGAGACAGGCAGTAGATCAGCTGGCTAAAATGGAGATTTGTTTCATTGTTTTAAAAAATTGTAGGCTCAGTCACTGTGGCACAAGAGGTAGGGCACCACTGTGTGAGCT
>NW_006159750.1:3225234-3226537 GCF_000334495.1 Tupaia belangeri chinensis
TATATTTTAAGGTTTTTGAAATAAGGCATTAATCACCCCTGGGGGAATGACTACACTGCAATCTTTTTCCTCCATTTTCCTCCTGGGCTTTTGGACACACACACACACACACACACACACACACACACACAGTATGGTTTTCAGGCCACCAGGTTTGAAACTCAAACTATGGTCCCCTAAGTAGGAGTCCAGTATCTTAACCACCACACCACCTGCTGGCCTCTCACTATTTATACTTTTTTAAGCTAAATATTACCAGTCATGAACTTGGAAAGACTTTTTTTTCTGATTTATTTATCTACATAATAAGTTTTTAAATGATTTTACAAGCTATTGTGCATGTAGTAGTACAACTAGTAATCCACCTGGAGCCCGAATGGTTACAAAAAGTTAGGGCTCATGTATTGACTGGAGTGGGGTGGGGGAGACTAAGTGGCCTGGGTGGAGGTCAGAATGGAGCATCTGTATGAGAGAAAGGAGTCAGGAGTCAGTCCAGGGAGGACAGGCAATAAGAGGATTTTTATCACAAAAGATCAAAGTATATTAGGAGACAGGCAGTAGATCAGCTGGCTAAAATGGAGATTTGTTTCATTGTTTTAAAAAATTGTAGGCTCAGTCACTGTGGCACAAGAGGTAGGGCACCACTGTGTGAGCTTGGGGTCACACAGATACTCGAGTTCTGTTCCTGGACCACAGTGAACAGGCTGAGTGTGTTGGCACACTCCTATGGTCCTGGCTAACTGGAGGGCTGGGCAGGAGGATCAAAGCACGGCAAGACACTATCAAAAATACCACCCCCCCCACCTCCAAGGCAGAGGTGTGACTAGTAAGGCTCTGTCTGAAAACCACATACATACACACCCACACACACACACACACACACACACAAAGATTATAAAGGGGTCCAGCCAGCTGATGTGGTGGTTGGAGCAGCTGGATCCCTTAAAACCTACTGTGCAGTTTGAGTCCTAGGCCTGTGGCTTGGAAAACATCCTGGGCACGTGTGTATGCATGCCCAAAATCCCAAGAGGAGAACAGAGGAGGGATGAGGAGGAAGCTACCCCCTCAGCAGGTACTCTTTCATTCCCAGGCCCCCTCTCTGTCTCTGTCTGGAGAGTGCACATGTCCTATATCAAATTAAAAATAAATAATGGGGGACCAGCAGTTAGCGTAATGGCTATGTCGCTGGACTCCCACGTAGTCGACCGCGGTTCGAGTCCCGGACCCGGTGGCTTAAACTCACGCCGGGCGCGTGTGCGTACGTGCCCAAGATCCCGAGAGGAGAATGGAGGAGAAGGGATTG
>NW_006159750.1:3226911-3253239 GCF_000334495.1 Tupaia belangeri chinensis
AAAAATAAATAGATAAAGGTGTGTTAGGGTCTAAGTATGCTGGAGTTGAGTGTCCAATGAAGGAGTTTAGATTTTTATCTACTAATTTATGCCTTCGAAGGTTTTGGGAGCAAGGGATTGTTATGATCAAAGTAGAAAAATCAATCCAGCTGAAACCCACTTAATGCTGGTGGGACAATAAATTTTAATTACTCAAGGTAGTAGCCAGGGATTGAGAAATAAATACATGAATTAGAAGATCTTAAAAATCACTTTTGTTGATTTGAGACAATAGCGTGAATATTTCCTGGAAACTTTGTGTTACAAAAAGACAAAGCAAATTAAAAAAAAAAAGCAATCCTTTCTCCCCCAGAAAAGGGGAGGAGACATATAAGGGTTTTCTGTAATGCAGGTTGCGATCCTGTTGGTGCTGGACAGAGTTGAAACACCTTTTCTTAGTGTGCCACTTTATTCATAGCTGGGGACGTGTGTAATTCAGGAACCACTGTCCGGTGACTGGACTAAGAAAGGCCACTAGAGAATCTGGTGGCAAAGGAGTGGGAATTACCGTTTAGCACAAATAATGTGAAGTTGGCCATCTGCTCGTGTGCACCTTGGACTCAAGGTGGGGCTTTTTTGTCTGAGGAAGGGAACGGGAGGACACGGACCCCAAAACTTTCAAACATGGTGAATCCCAGTATGTGCACTGAAAGTAAGAGGAATCTCCAAAAAGTTTATGGAAAAGGCTTAATATGGAAAAACTATGCATGAAATTAAAGTTTTGCACCAAAATCATTTGAATTTTAAGTTTTTTAAAATGTTCATTTCTTTCTTTCATGAGAATGAGAGTCAGAAAGAGAAAGATAAATACCCCAACAGGGGCTCATGCAACAATCCCATCACCTCCCCCTCACCCCCCTGCCTTCACAGCCAGTCAGGAAAAGGGGCCCATGTGCATGTACAGGTCACCTGGAGAACTGGCCTGTGATCTTTCACACAGATCCCACTTGACCTGAGCAGCGTATTATGGCCGTGCCACTGAGCTGGCCATAAATTCTCATTTTAAATCCATTTTTCTGCAAGCTTGTTGAAGTCCCCTTATACGTAACTGCCTCACAGTATGCTTTGGAAAAAAGTTGCATGGATGTGACAGGGAGTGGGTATGTGAGGTCGGCTAATGGCAGTTCCAGGCTGGCATTCTTCCTTATCTTCTTTTTCTTAAAATGTTCTTAAATCCTTTAAGATAGGCAGGCTTTCACCTTTGAGGCTTGCGCTAATTCTGGGGGCACATTTTATACTCTTTCCATTTAGGCATTAATCAGGAAGTTGGTCTTTTCGAAGTGAGAATCATGAATAGTGAATATGAAACATTTTAAGAATGTAGTAGGAAAGAAATTAGCACTTTGGGGACGGCTGCTCAGTGGAGTGAGGGAGCTAATGAGTACTCTAACTTATCTAGCTCTTTTCATCTATGGTAATTAGCCTTAACAAGGCAAGTTAAAAAAATTCTTTCTGAGTCGTGTACAGTGTAACTTCCCGCTTAGCATCTCTTGTCTCCTTACAAGCCTTATAACCAGAGGCAATCGCTGATATTCCCTATGGGAAAAATGTATTTGAGAGTTATGCTTACGGCACTTGCCTTTATTAATTTTCTGAAAAAAAAATCCATTTTAACATTCATTTTTACACCTGGGTATTGGGGATTGGATTTAAATATTGTTGTTAGGATTTTGTGGAAAAAAAAATTTTAAATGAAGTTGAATGCAATAAATTATGACCCAAACACATCTTGATTAAATATTCAGAAGCACCGCATCTATTTCGAAAAATGCTTTATACCATTTCTCTTAGGGGTCCTCTTTCCATAGTTTGCTGAAATGCTGGAAGGAATTATAGACACTAAGCTGCCTTACATTTGCTAGATGTCAGTAGATGAGAGGAGATTAATCTACAGTCCTAGCTCTGTTATTTGATTAAAAAGACCGTGCCCCTTTGTAAAACATACACACACACACACACACACACACACACACACACACATGTGCGCACGGGCGCGCTCTCTCTTCTTTTAGAATTCTTTACCACAACCCACCACCTCGCTCTCTTCTGTTTTTTAGAATTCTTTACCACAACCCACCACCTTGTTGCACATTTCCGTAGCCAGTTGCTCCTTAAGGTGACAGCAAGAGAGACTTCTTATTGATCATCTTACCTCCCACACAATTTATTGGAGGTTGACACACTCCCTGCCATTTTTTTTCTTTGTGGAGTCTGAAGGGTCCATTCATTATAGAGATGGCTTCATTAAAGAAGCAACCCCAAACTTCTAGTGGATTAAGCCATTTAGCTACAGAGTAAAATCTTTTGCAATCTTATGACAATCGATGTCTCTCATCCTTCCCTATGAAGTTAAAAGACTCTATATGGATTTTCCCTTCATTTTTTATGAGTGCTCCTTGGATTTCATATCAAATAACCCCGTACTTACTGAAGAGAATTCCTGACGATAACTCCTTGTTCTTATTTCTTTATACACTAGCAATTTTAAAAATAGAATCATTTTGCATCTTTTCAGCTGATTGCAACATTTCCTCTATTGACATTAGTCTAAGGTCTCTTTGGGCCATTTCCGTTATTTCTTTTCAATTGGGCCTGTATATTTGGCCCCAGCTGCGATTATGTTGAGGGCTGAAGCAGAAGCCAAGTCCAGCCCTCTGTCACTTTGAGCACTTGTGAAATTTCTTTGAGAATTCCTGCCTCAGGGAGACACACACATACACACATAGTTTGACTCCACTAAAACCACAGTTTTGACTGAATGTTTTCTGGACTTGGGTTCAGTGAGTTTTGTCTTTTTGTCTGTTTCACCCATGTTCAGCACCTTGCCTGTGTCTTTACTCACCTTCTATCCTTTGGTGTCTTGCAGACACCAACAAAAATTTCTGGAAGGAATGAATGTGCAAATGAATGAATGCTACATGAAGCACTAATCCTGGTTTGTTGATATTTTCTCGTTTCTCATTGTCCTAATATTCTATCTCAGTGTCCACACGCAGGAGAATTCCTCCCTGAGTTCTCTGAGGAATTACAGAGTGGTAGAAGCTAATAAACTCAGGGACATGGGGTAAGAAAAGAACTTAGAAGTCTCCACCTCAGTACTTACATACATTGTTACAAATTCAGGCTCTCAAAATGACTTTTCAAGAAAACGGATCATTTTTGTCAATGAAAATTCAAATACACCACTGCTTTGATTTTATTAATTTGGCAATGGATTAGAATGGTGAACGTAGAAGTAGGAGGACTTGCTGAAATGAAGCCACCTAAGAGTCCACTAACTACAATTAATGGAATAATCCTAAGTCTCAGATATTCTTTTTTTTTTTTTTGAAGAGGTTTTTGCTATAGCGCATGTGCGCTCGCCAGACAGACAGAGAGAGAAAGAGAGACAGAAAACGAGAAATCACCCCCCAGGAGAGATAGCCATGCCGCAATCCCTTCTCCTCCATTCTCCTCTCGGGATCTTGGGCACGCATGCACATGCACCCAGCATGAGTTTTAAGCCACTGGGTCTGGGACGCGAACCGCGGTCGACTATGTGGGAGTCCAGCAACATAGACATTACGCTAACTGCTGGTTCCCTCTCCTCTCAGGATCTTGGGCACACACGCACATGCGCCCAGAGTGAGTTGTAAGCCACCGGGTCCGGGATGTGAACCGTGATCGACTACATGGGAGTCCAGTGACATAGCCATTACACTAACTGCTGGTCCCAGTATTAGACATTCTATATTATGAATTAAGATGTGCAAGGTTTTGAGCATAGACAGTGAGGTATATGTCGCATGGAGATTTCTGAAAAGCAACAAGTTCTTTCTCGTAGGTGATTTGGTTACATGGACCCTTAATTTGGCAGTTACTTGTTTACAACTTCCTGTAAATCAGAAAGCTTTCTGTTTAATCTTCTACATTAAAAGTAAAAAAAGTTAAAAGAAAAATACCAAAAATAAAAGAGCACGAATTATGAGCCCAAATTGTGTGCTCTTTTATGATGTGCAATCATATTCTTCTTTTGTTAAAATTGTAAGGAATTACTTGTTGAGTAAAATATATCAGAACATGAAGCAGTACCATGAAGGGATAGAAAAAATAGAGTAGTATCTCTAGTTGGCCTCCTCCCAGAAATTGGTAGGAGATTCAGCAAAGAACCTATTTGAGAAGTCCATCTTGGACTTACAGGACAAATAGAAATTTCTTCCATCCCTCTACTCCTTGCCAAATCAAAATTCATCTTTTTTTGATATCTGTGCTTTCCTGGTATTTTCTACACAATTCTAATTGCATGGTAGTCATATTTTGTAGTCATTTTTTGGTTACTTGTCTTCTTCTTTTTACTAGGATATCTAGTCCTGTCTTACTTAGCATTTTTCTCTTATAAATGTCCAATATGTGTTAACTGAAGTGGCCACTGAGAAGTACCACCTTGATAGTGATCCAGAGATGAAATAGTATGTCAAAGAAGTGTACCAGGCATTTCTTTTCTTTCCAAGTTTAGAGCTGGTGTTATAACTAGGTGATTTTGATCAAGTCATTTAACCCTCTGAATTCTATTTTTCTATTCATAACATGAGGATAGTCATAAAAGACAATCAAGAGAGATTGTGGGGCCAGCACGTGGTATAGGTAGTGATTAAGGTGGTGGAGTCCTACATGACTGACCACAGTTTGAGTCCCGGACCTAGTGGCTTACTTTCTCAACTTCTCTCTCTCTCTCTCTCTCTCTCTCTCTCTCTGGTAAACACATGTACCCTGTAGCAAATTAAAAAATAATAGTAGTAATGATAAATAAAATTAAATAAATAATTGTTTTTAAAGAGAGATTGTGTATGAGCTACTTTCAGATCTTTAAGATGCAATTCAATTAAGGTTAGGATAGCCTTTCAGCCAGTGGTCATGCTCTTTTTAGATCTCTGCTTTCCCTCCCTGACCACGTTTACTGGAAACTATTGCTTGCTTAAAGTTTCAAGTTATGAATCTCATCTACAAATTTCTTTCACTTCGTGCCAACTGTAATTGACTACTTTCATATATTTAAAGCACTAAAATATCAGAGAGTTAAAGTGTCATTGACTGTACCTTCACAAACTACAGTCTCAGTATAGTCATAACACATAGTACAAGGTACAAAAAAATAGAGGCCAGAAGTTCAGAAATTGCTCCTCAGCTGCTTTTATTCTATCAACTGAGTATTGTTGACACACCTATGTAGAATAATGTCCACACCACACCTCCATTTTGTTCATATGTTAGAAGAGGTAAGACCTATCTATAGGGCTATTACAAAAATTACTGAGATTAGGGACCAGCAGTTAGTGTAATGGCTATGTATGTCGCTGGACTCCCCTGTAGTCGACCATGGTTCGAGTCCCAGACCCGGTGGCTTAAAACTCACGCCGGGCATGTGTGCGTGCATGCCCAAGATCCCAAGAGGACAATGGAGGAGAAGGAATTGTGGCACGGCCATCCCCCCGGGGGGGGTGATTTCTCGCTTTCTGTCTCTCAGTCTCTCTCTGTCTTCTGGCAAGCACACGCACCCTATAGCAAAAACCTCTCCACACACACAAAAAAAAAAAAAGAAAGAAAGAAAGAAAGAAAAGAAAACATTGTTGAACGAATGAATGAGTGAATGAGCCCTTTGACCTAGTGGCTTACTTTCTCAACTTCTCTCTCTCTCTCTCTCTCTCTCTCTCTCTCTGGTAAACACATGTACCCTGTAGCAAATTAAAAAATAATAGTAGTAATGATAAATAAAATTAAATAAATAATTGTTTTTAAAGAGAGATTGTGTATGAGCTACTTTCAGATCTTTAAGATGCAATTCAATTAAGGTTAGGATAGCCTTTCAGCCAGTGGTCATGCTCTTTTTAGATCTCTGCTTTCCCTCCCTGACCACGTTTACTGGAAACTATTGCTTGCTTAAAGTTTCAAGTTATGAATCTCATCTACAAATTTCTTTCACTTCGTGCCAACTGTAATTGACTACTTTCATATATTTAAAGCACTAAAATATCAGAGAGTTAAAGTGTCATTGACTGTACCTTCACAAACTACAGTCTCAGTATAGTCATAACACATAGTACAAGGTACAAAAAAATAGAGGCCAGAAGTTCAGAAATTGCTCCTCAGCTGCTTTTATTCTATCAACTGAGTATTGTTGACACACCTATGTAGAATAATGTCCACACCACACCTCCATTTTGTTCATATGTTAGAAGAGGTAAGACCTATCTATAGGGCTATTACAAAAATTACTGAGATTAGGGACCAGCAGTTAGTGTAATGGCTATGTATGTCGCTGGACTCCCCTGTAGTCGACCATGGTTCGAGTCCCAGACCCGGTGGCTTAAAACTCACGCCGGGCATGTGTGCGTGCATGCCCAAGATCCCAAGAGGACAATGGAGGAGAAGGAATTGTGGCACGGCCATCCCCCCGGGGGGGGTGATTTCTCGCTTTCTGTCTCTCAGTCTCTCTCTGTCTTCTGGCAAGCACACGCACCCTATAGCAAAAACCTCTCCACACACACAAAAAAAAAAAAAAAGAAAGAAAGAAAGAAAGAAAAGAAAACATTGTTGAACGAATGAATGAGTGAATGAGCCCTTTTGTTGACCATGGGAAACTAGGACATCAGGCCTTCCTTCTAGCTCTGCAGTTCAAATTTGCTAGCATGAAGTAAGACTTTTGTGGTTGTAAACTTGGCGTATTACATTTTAAATCTTTAGAATATTTAGCAATTTCCTTGACTGAGTGGAGCTTTCTTTCTTTCCATGTTCAAATTTCTGTCTTTAAATATTATCAACTTAATGAATCATGTAGACATCAGTGGACCCTATAGCAAAAACCTCTCCACACACACAAAAAAAAAAAAAGAAAGAAAGAAAGAAAGAAAAGAAAACATTGTTGAACGAATGAATGAGTGAATGAGCCCTTTTGTTGACCATGGGAAACTAGGACATCAGGCCTTCCTTCTAGCTCTGCAGTTCAAATTTGCTAGCATGAAGTAAGACTTTTGTGGTTGTAAACTTGGCGTATTACATTTTAAATCTTTAGAATATTTAGCAATTTCCTTGACTGAGTGGAGCTTTCTTTCTTTCCATGTTCAAATTTCTGTCTTTAAATATTATCAACTTAATGAATCATGTAGACATCAGTGGCTTTAATGCAGTCCTGTATTGAGACTCTCTGAGTGGTGGTCTAAGCAATAGATTTTGCTTTTAGGATAGCTGGTTTCGTAATTTCTATTTATGTTCCAAATGCCATTGAAAAGCCACTGAATATTACACGAAGTATGCCAATGTGAAAAATATCATCAACTGCCATTTTATTTCAAGCTGGGCTTCTGCACAGCAAACTGTTCCAAATTTGGTGAAAACCAAATCCAAATCACCTTAAGCAGAAAGATAGATGTAAAACAGTCCATAACTTTAAAACAGAAAACAAATATCATGTGTTCACTCAATTAGAGCCACAGATTATTGCATTATTTTCTTAGCATTTTCTAGCCTGTCACTTGTATTGAGTTTTACTGGTATAGTCAAAATTGTTTCATCATTTCTGCAAATAGCTTTGTAAGATATGAAAATCCCATTGTAGATTGCCATGGTTGGCTTATTTCTTCATTACATTGTGATTTCAAAGCTAAGATTTTGTAATCAGGCAGGTCTCAGTTTAAATCTAAGCTCTTTGAATTCTCATCTCTGTAACCTCAAATAAATTACCTAGCATCTCTAAGACTCAGTTTTCTCATCATGCAATGAGAATAATAAGATTGTTATTATGATTCAAATAAGCAAATTGTATAATGGCATTCACTATGCATATACTAGTATTTCTGTTTTTCTTAATGGATTCTATTATACTGTAGGAAGAGCTTTTTACTAATAGTTCATAATTTGGAGCTCAATTCATCTCTAAGATAGAAACTTTACTTTCTAAAGGAAACCCACTAGTCTAAATGTGTGGATTTACTTCTCTAAAGGGCAGTATTTGTTCCATTTGCCTAGTCAAAGTCTGGCATATTTCTTTGAGCTGAAAAATTAAGATTTTCTGTGATCATGCATGTTCTGGAAAGAAGATCAGTTAGCATGATACAATTTTAGTTTTACTCACACATAGAATTTATTTTAGTAGAAGACACATATATTGCTAAAGTAACCTTCATCCATAGAAAACTAATAGGATAATTGTAATGATAAGGAAATTAAACTCTATACTAAGTAAGCAATAGAAGATACTATACACATTTAAGCACAAGAATTTGAATGACAGATTGCTTACCAAAAACATAGACAACAATATTTAGATATAAATCTAATTTATTTTAGAAAATTGAAGTAGTCAAAATAACTTTGCAAATAGAAATACAGACTGCACTTTTGAACTCTGAATGATATAAATCAATCAAAAATATATTTTAATTGAGATCATAAGCATTATTTTAAACAAAACCATTTGGAAGTCACCAAGTCCAATCTAAACAGATTTATCCTGTTTAGGCAGTTATTACATTTGTTTTTAACCTCCATGTTTTTCTTTTCCATTTTATCCCAGATTCAGCTTATGAATGATTAATACCATAAACTCAGAAGTTGTATTTAGAACGACAACAACAAAAACATGTTTGTAATGGGCAGACATTAAAAACTTCAACAAACCAGTCCCGTAGATGAATAAGAATCCTAAATAAGTTAATTGCAATACCAAACTGATAATATTGTAACAGTTCTTTTGGTAAGAATTAATATGCAATTAAAAATACATAATAGAGCTAAAATTATCACAGATGAGTACACAACATAGGGAGGTGTTGGGGACTCCTCCAAGTCTACAGACATAGACATCTCCCTATCTTTAGGGTAAAAAAGTACTGCTACTAATGTGAGACTAAAATATGATAAGGTATAGAGCACTACAGAATAACACTCCAACCATGTTTGCCTCATGAATATATATTAGTGACTTCAGAATCTAGGGCATGCACTGTCTTTTAACTGTATTGAAAAAAACGACATTAATGAAAAGAGGGAATTATATGGAGGTAAGACCTTGTTCTGTCAAGTTTAGTACCTGCTCTAAAAACAATGATTCAGAGTTTTAAGCTAAAACCGTCTCTTCTAGTTAAAATTCTCTTCTCACCAAATAGTGATGCAGAGAACTTTTAGAAGTCAAATGGAAATCAGTTTTTTGTAAAATATCCTGGTGATTTTAAGCGACTCTTCAATAAGTATTTATTGAGCACCTCTTTGTGTCAATACCATGCCTATACTAATGACCCAGATAGTAATCTTATTGTCTAGCTTTCTGAGTAGTAATAATATCATTAGTAATGCTACTAATAATTTTTTGTAAAGGTTTTTGCTGTTGGGTGCATGCGATCACTCGGAAGAAAGTGAGAAATCACCTCCCCAGGGGAGATAGCCACACCACAATCCCTCCCCCTCCATTCTCCTCCTGGGATTCTGAGCACTCATGCACATGTCCCCAAAATGATTTTTTTTTTTTTTTAGAGATAGATTTTTGCTATAGGGTGCATGCATTCACTGGAGAGACAGAGAGAGACAGATAAACAGAAAGTGAGAAGTCACCCCCGAGGGGGACAACCATACCACAATGTCTTCTCTTCCATTCTCCTCTTGGGATTTTGGGCATGCACGCACATGCTTCCGGCATGAGTTTAAGCTGCTGGGTCTGGGACTCAAACCATGGTCCACTACGTGGGAGTCCAGCAACATAACCATTATGCTATCTGTTGTTCCTCCAGCATGATTTTTAAACCACCAGGTGCAAGACTCAATCGCAGTAAGCCATGTGGGAGTCCAGCGCCTTAACCACTGTACTACCTTTGGCCTGCTAATAATATTTTTAAAAGGACTGAAAGACATTTGTTCACTCTCTCTTCTAAGTGACTTTATTTTTCCCCATGTAACAGTGTTTTCACCTCTGAGCTTCTTTTCAAAACACAGAATAATCAGCAATGTTCATTCCCTGAGTTTATATTATAAACTAATGATTCTCTGCATTTTCTCTACCACTGTTCAGCTCTCTACTGGGCTGATCTAAGAATCACTGTCTTGGTGGTTAATAAATGAACATTTTAGAAAGGATTCTACTGGGGAAATGATATTCAAATCAGCCCTCTAGGGCATTTTGTTCCAATGAATTCCCAGAGATAGACGGAGCAAGACGATGAAGTACCCTGGGGAACTTCCCTTGGGAAGGTTATTTATATGCTTCAGCCTGGCTGTACAGAATATCCAGAAATCCTCAGAGGCAGCCAGCCAGCCAGCCCCAAAAGGATCCATTTTCCCGTACACACAGAGTTAGGCAAGTGAAAACTCATCTGTTTTTAAGGAAAAATTGTTGAGGGGTGTGGTTGAAAAATCTTATGTCTTTAAAAGTGATACACAATGTAGAAATTTGGCTTTGAGTGCTGTTGTATTAAGAGAGTAGGCACTATCATGGTGTAACCATTAAGTATAAATGCTTAAGTAGTTTAAAGCACTAAAACTGGAAGCACTTAAAAGCTCTGGTAAAATTATCTATAATACAAACTAATCTGAAGCACTATAAATACTTAAAGAGGCTTCGCATATTCCTTGCTTTCATTGTTTTGCAAACAACTTGGTTTTTGCATGATAATAAAGGAGTAAAAATCAATAATTTCCCATATCTTAATAAAGGAATCCAATGTGTATCTATTTTACCCCCTCTATGAGAGCTATTGATTAGTTTTCCTTTTTGAATAGTATCAGACCCCCTAGATGGTGTTGGTCACTCAGAGGCTAGTACATGTCACTCGGAAAAGTTCTGAAGAGGCGAGACATGGCTGAGCAGTGAAGGGAGACGGAAATGAGAGCAGCCAGGTCAGATAGTAGAAAAGGCACAGAACTTGGAATCGGGTATCGGGGTGTTGGAATTCTGGCAGAAGAATTTATTGCTTGGTGAATTAGGACAAATTATTATAAACTATTTGAAGCTACTAAAACGTACCTTTGAAAACTGTTAAGAAGATCCCGTAACATGTGCCTTTCAAAGGGCAAAATAGAAAGCACCTTATTTACTTTTGCCATCTACGTTTGTGAAGAGGGAATTAGTTTGGTTGGTTTTTCAAATACAAGAAACAGGGAACAAGAACAGCATCTTACCTGCTTCTCCTGCTCCAAGTCTGCAGAGACAACGCACCAGACATACTCATGAAGAAACCCACTTGAAAGGTGCTGAATGAATCTTTGAGGAGTGAAGGTTTTTCTCACAATTCTGATCTTTGCAATATGAATTACATACTTCTGTGTAATGGCTTTGTTTTTTATAGATGCCATCTCCTAATCATTTGTGAGCCTCTTGATGGCTACATATCAGCCATTGTCATTAGCCCACGGTATCCCAGATGGTGCTCACTGAAGATGTATTAAATAAATTGATTATGTGCAATATAAATCCATGGAGTTTTGTAGTTTTATTTTCTTTCTTCTTCTTTTTTAAAATTTGACAGAGGGTGCATGTACTCATCAGAGAGAGCCAGAGACAGACGAGAGAGCCAGAGAAACATAGTGAGAGAGCACCCTCAGTTGGGGATGGCTGTGCTGTAGTCACTTCTCTTCCATTTCTCTTGTTTTGGGGCATGCATGTGCATGTGCTCCTGCCTGGCATGTGTTTTAAGCCACTAGATCTAGAAATCAAAGCAGTGCAATTACTCATGTGAGATTCAGCTGCCTTAACCACTATATCATACATCAACTGGGGCACATGCACTCTCCAAAAAGAGACAGAAAAGAGAGAGAGAGAGAGAGAGAAAAAAAAAAAAAAAAAACAGAAAAAGTGCATGCTCATCCTCCAAGGAGGATGACCATGCTGCAAACCCTTTTCCATTCTCTTCTTGGGATTTTGGGCATGCACATGCACCTGCCTGATGTATTTTTCCAACTGCTGGATTAGGGACGTCAGTCTTCTGGGATCCTTCTGCCTTAACTACCGTGTTACTGGCTAGCCCCAAGTTTTCCTCCTCCTTTTTTTTTTTCCCTCTGATTATGCTTTATCTTGTTCTGAACTTCTACAGTGACTTATCACTATTGTCCTGCAGTTGGATTAAGTACTGAGAATTTGAGAATTAAGACAAAGCTCTGGACCTTGGGAATATATGATTTATTAGTATCAGACATTTGCTATGCTCTTACTATGTGCCAGTCACCCTGTTAAGGACTGTATTTTGCCACTGAGTTTGTATAAGAATCCATCAAGGTAGGCGTTGCTATTATTCCCAGTTTACAAAGGAGAAAACTGGAACTAGGGGAGACAAGAGGATGGCATTGGGATTCAAACTCAGCTGACTGTCTTGAGGGCCCACTCTGGGAAAATAAATAACATGGCCAGGTATTCTGTGTGCTGTGCCCACAGAGAGTTTAAAACTTGCCGTGAGGGTTCAGAAAAATGAAATACCCCAGTGGGTGTGCTATTTGGACAGATTGGTGGCTTAGATAGACCTTGAGTTTGAACCACTCAGAAAGACTATAATAACAGTAGGAACCACGTATCTAGCATTTAGTAAGCATTCAGGACCATTTATTTATAATTAATTCATTCTTGCTTTACAACAATCCCTAAGAATTAGTCAGTATTTTCATCCCTCCTTTTTATAGATGAGGAAAGTGCATAAGAATAATCTGTTAAATAACTTTCCCCATGTCACCCAGCCCATGAGAAAAAAGGTTAGAGGAGCAACAGAGTGAGACTGGTTGTCTAGAAGAAGGAAACTAGGAACCTAGGAACTTTGGAAATAATCAAAGATATTCTGTCATATGTCATATGGGATTTTCTCTGGGCAACAAGTAAGAAAGCACTGGAGACAAGTTATTTCCTACCATGGACAGATTGTAGAAGGTTTTAGGTATGTTAACTAAGCAATTTACACTTGATTCTGTATGGGCATAGGAGTATTGTTAAATTTATTTTTTAGCATTTATTATTCAGTATTTGGTTATCTATAAAGGTTATTGTACTAAGTCTCACCTTAGAGATTTCTCTGAGAATCCTCCAGACCACTCAGTCTCTCTACCATCTATTCAACCTCTGTAATAGATCCCTGTCTGTACCCTGAAATCTTCATACTCATAGCTCTTACCACATCTCTGTGTTTCCCTTTTATATTAGGGATCTGCAGAGAAACAGAACAAGTAAGTATATATGTGTGTATGATATAAAGAGACTAATAAGGGATGCAGCTCACACAATTATGGAGGCTGACAAGTCCTAAGATCTGCATTTGGTAAGCTGAACACTTGGAGAGCCAACATGTACCTCACTGTCAAATGCCTATGAACCAAGAAAGCCAGTCTGAAAACTGATAGGTTCAAATCTAGGAAATGGCGATGTTTCATTCAGGTCTGGAGACAAGGGCAAAAAGAAACCTATGTCCCAGCTTGTAGATAGGAGGAGATTCCTGTTACTCAGGGGGAGGTCAGCTTAGTGTTCTACCCAAGCATTTAACTGAATAGATGGCATCTACCCACTTTAAACAGGGAAATATTCTTTACTTAATGTGGTGACTCAAATGTTAACCTCAAGCCAGCCTTTCAGCTCAGTGGTTAAGTGTTGTGCGTGGGAACTAAAGTCCATTCTGGCCAACAGTGGTTCAAATCCCAGCCCCAGCAGTTTCAAAAACACTGGGTATATGTATTTTTGCCCAGAATATTGAAGTGATGAAGAAATGGAGGAAAATAGATTGCTATATGACCATGCTCCGTTGGAGGGTGATTTTTCTCTCTCCCTTTGGCAAGCACATGTACTTTTTAGCAATAAATGAAAAATTAAATTCATATAAAAATGCCCTCACAAACACACCAAGAATAATGCTTGGCCAAATAGCTTGGCACCCTGTGGTCCAGTCAGACTGAATCATAAAATTAACCATTGCATCTTTCTTGTTTCAGCCAGAAAGATAAGCACAGAGGAAGGGTGTCTCATTTTCCTGAGAACCCCAGAGCACTTACTACATAGTGTGGAATTCAGAAGGTGCTAAGTACAACTTTATTAGCCCCTTCCAGTATTTTAACAAGATAAGACATAAATAGATTTTAAATAATTTTGTTTAATTCTCCTTTATCTTGAATATTTATATTTGATACCTCTTCTCCAAGTCTCCATACCTATTACAGATAAGGATTAGACCTTTTCTTCTGTGTTTCTCAGAGCTTGTATTCTAAGTTTGGTTACCTTTTAAGCAGGCTCAACATATATTTTTTGATTACATGTTTCCTTTCAAGGAAGAAAGCAGTATATCTAGACATGTATTTACTAAACTTCAGCATAGCAGTCATCACCATCTAATTAATGCAAAATTTCTTGTAAAGTTCTATGTCCTCTAGAAAAATCACTTTAAGTTCCAGTCACACCTGCTGCTCACCACTTCTCACATACCTTGTATGCTTAGTTAACTTTCTAACTTTGCTTATGCTATGACCTCTGATTGGAAAGTTTTTTCCTCTGTCTTCTCCAAATGGTGAGTGCCTCCTGAAATTTCAAACCCAAGGATCCTCAATCTCCACTCTCAACCATTCTCTTATGGAAGAATCAATTGTATCTTTATATGAGTTCTCATAGCTCAAGTATCAACTTCCATCAGAGCTATTTAAAAAATAACTGCCTTCCTTGCCACTTGGTGAAATTGTAGAGGTCAAAGATTAGGTCATACTGGATCCCAAGTATCTAGTGTTTGATCTAGCATGTCATGAGTAATCAATAATTGTTAGAAGAATAAATGACTGTGTACAATAAAGTTACTAATAATGATATTCATCATCTAGTGTTCTCTGACCATCCCTAGGTCGTTTCCATATCCTTTACTGTCTTATTGAAAAATTGGAACACCAGTCATTCTTAAGATCAGATTTTCAATGGTACATTAATTTTCTCCAAGTAGATATTGTGGAAGGACTAGATATGCAAGACATTTCTTGGGGAGAACTTCCTTAAGGAGAAAAGAAGAGGAAATAGGCGTGGGAGGAGACTTGAAAAGTTGACAAATCACTATGTAGGTCCAATTCTTGAAGAAAGACAGGCGGGATAAAGATTGACATAAAAAGTTTCAGACTATGGTGCAGTTCAAAGTTTTAGGGAGCAGCAGGTGGTTTAGTGGTTAAGGCTCTGGACTCCCACATAACTGATCACAGTTTGAGTTCCAGACCCAGTGGCTTAAAAATCACACAGCAGGGGACCAGCGGATTGCATAATGATTATGTCGCTGGACTCCCATGTGGGCAATCGCGGCTCAAGTCCTGAACCTGGAAGCTTGAAACTCATGAGGGGCGCATGTGGGTATGTGCCCAAGATCCCGAGATGGGAATGGAGGACAAAGGATTGTGGCATAGCCATTCCCCCGCAAGGGGGTGATTTCTGACTTTCTGTCTCTGGCAAGCACATGCACCCTATGGCAACAATCTCTCTTAAAGAGAAAAGAAAAAGAAAATTATGCCAGTGTATGTGCATGAGTACCCCCAATCCCAGGAGACTGGAGGAAAAGGGATTGTGACATGGCCATCCTTCTGGGTGGTATGTGTGTGTGGGGTGTTGTTTCTCTCTCTCTCTTTCTACCTTTGCCTCTTTCTCTCCAGGGAGTGCATGCACCCTGTGGTAAAAAATCTGCTGAGCCCAGTAGCTGACATCAGTTATATTCAATTGGAAACCTGAGAGCCCACATTCTAAGGCTGACCATAGGGCTTGAAATTCTTGAGTCAGTAGAGATGGTCCTTAGGACTGTTACAGAGTTCCACGTAATCATACTTTATTTTATTTCTCTCTGTCATTTATTTATTTATTTATTTATTTGCCATAGAGCATGTGTACTTGCTGCAGAGAGACAGAAAATGATCAAAAGAGGAAAAGTGATAAATCACCCTAAAGAGGGGATGACCGTGCCATGGTCCCATCTCCTCCATTCTGCTCTCGATGTTTTAGGCACATACACACATGCACACAGCGTGTTTGTCATGCCTAGGTCCAGGAGTCAAACCACTTGGAGGTTATTCGTGCCATTCCTGTCTTTTATTTTAATTACCAGAGAGTATGTGAGCTTACCATAAAACAGAGAGACAAAGGGAGAGGGAGAAAACACCTCTGCCCCAGTAAGGCATAGTTACACCACAATCTCAATTCCTTCATATCTCTATCCCATCAGGATTTTGGACACACACACACACGCTTTTCAAGCCACCAGGGTGGGTATTCAAACCTCACCATGTGGGATCCAGCACCTTAACCACTAAGCTATGGGACTAGCCCTTATTTTTCTTTTTTAAGAAGTTTATTTACTTATTCCATGAGGGAGAGAAACAGAGCCAGACACCTCAACTGGGTCCTCACAATGTGATCCACCCTGTCTCAGCCAGCCGTGGATCATAGGCACACATGCACCCGGTATTCTCAGAGAGATCTCAGGACTCAAACCAAGGGCCCTCCCCATGTAAATCTAGTTGTGATACTTACTGCTATGCCACGCCCTGGCCATGAAACATATTTAAACACATGAAACGTGCCTTAAATGATGGAACAGCAGTACATGAGAGTCTTAAATCCATTTGAAGGAGCTGTAAGTAAGCTTCAGTCAGTAGCTAATTCAGAAAATTCAGAGAAAAATGAAATACTCAACTGAATAAAATAATAATACTGTAGGAAATTTTGAGCATGCACATATTTCAGAAAAAAATAAAAGGAAATTTCTATCTGTAGAAAGAACAAGTAGATATTTGACTAAGGTCAAAGTCTTTTGGATCTTAGAGGTTAAATTCAAATGACTTTCTCAGAAGAATCACTTTTAACAAATTGTTGATGCCGCATATCTTGTGAGAAAGAACATGTAAAAGTTTGTTGTGTAGAATAGAGCATATCTAATTTATAAGGGTTTTAAATGACAAGCCTTTTCTAAATTCCAGAAGGCTTTTTAAATTTGCATTCTTATAAATAAACCAGTCTCTCTTAGAAGAAACCTTAAGTCTAATAAATAAATAAAACCCAACCGTTATTTCATATAACATTTTTCATGCCAGAAAGAAATAATTCAAGATAATATATGTTATAACTTTTAGAAAGCAGTGCTATTAAAAACTCTATGATATGGTTTCTCTGCTCAGTATCCACTCTACTTAACCATGCCCTGCACTTGACTGCACCTTCACTAGTTCTTTTCTCTGGGGATTTTCTCATTGGCTTCATCGTGTTGATAAAGCTTTCCTAGCTAGACGAGTTAGTGCAATGGAAATGCAGTGTTCCACCATGCTGAAGTCATATGGGGAAGTCCCAGGTTCACATCCTGCAGTGTCCTGGTACACACTGGGTGTGCACACACATGCCTGTGATCCAGGCTGGCTGAGACTGGAGGTGGATTTTGGCATGCAGAGCCTGTTGAATGTGTGACTGTCTCTCTCTCTCTCCCCCTCACTGTTTATCCCTCTCTTTCATAGAAGAAAGAAATAAACTTTTAAAAAGGAAAAAAAAATCCTATTTTCTCTCTACCAATCTGGATCCATTACTTTCTTGACGATACCTTGAATTGGCAGAGACTATCCACTTCCAAGAATCTTATAAAGAACTCTTATCTCCGTTTTCTCTTATAGACAACACGCGTAAGATGAAATGGTGTCGTTAGGCTCTTTTGTTCCTTCAGCTACTACACTAGTCTTATATTGTATAAGTGTAAACTCTACTAGGTGCTTTCTCACATGATGTCTTTTCCTTAAGTTGTTTCATGTATTGTTCCACTATTAAACAGAAAAATTTTCAGGGAACTAGGTGACTCTTTTGTTCTTTTAATATCACGTGCATCAGTAGGGCCACAACAAAACCTATAATTTTGTACTTGTTTTATTACCTTTTTAAAAATCAGAAAACATATTTATGGTAAGAGAACTCAAAATGGAAGTTCTTTTACTCAGTTTTACTGCCCAGAGACAGTAATCTCTTTTAATCATTTCTGGTTTCATTTTTTTGTGGGTTTATTTCCATAACTAATATATGATTACCTTAAGTCTTCTAGTAATTATTATTTTTTAAAAGAATTGTTTTATTTAACTTCATTTATTTATTAATTTATTTATTATTTTAATTTGACCAGAGAGGGACAGAGTGAGGGGGAAAGAGAGAGAGAGGGAAAGTGAGAAAGCAAGCCTCCAGGTCTGGGACTTAAACCACAGTTGGCCATGTGGGAGTCTAGCACCTTTAACTACTACTCCACCTGCTCACCCCTATTGATTATTTTTATAATTTAAAAAGCTATATACCTTTCTTTCTTTCTTTCTTTCTTTCTTTCTTTCTTTCTTTCTTTCTTTGGAGAGGTTTTTGCTACAAGGCGTGTGTCCTTGCCAGGCAGAGAGAGACATAGAGACAGAAAGCAAGAAATCACCCCCCAGAGGGGATGGTCACGCCACAATCCCTTCTCCTCCATTCTCCTCTCGGGATTTTGGGCATGCATTCTCCTCTCGGGATTTTGGGCATGCACGCACACGCGCCTGGCGTGAGTTTTAAGCCACCAGGTCCGGGATGCGAACCGCGGTCGACTACGTGGGAATCCAGCAACATAGCCATTACGCTAACTGCTGGTTCCCAAAAAGCTATATACATTTCTTGCTCAATGGTTCCATTGACTTTGTGAGTGCCTTGATTTCTCTTACATAAGGCACTCAACTTTCTTCTACTTTTTTTTTCTCCCATTCCACTGACCACTTTCTCAATTTCTTGTTTTCTGTATTGTCAGACTCTCAGTATTGACATTTTGGGCTATAGCCATAATAAAGACTTTCATGTTTGATTTGTAGATTGATTCCAAATGTTAAAATGCTGATGTTGGTCATGGATGAATTAAAGTTACATTTCCTTCTTTATAGCACCAATGTTATGACATTTTAGTCACTGAGACATTTTTCATTAACAACACTAGAGACTGGAAGCCAATGGGGTAATGGTTTGTAAATGCTAAGGAAATACTGTTTGCAACTCAGGATTCTATTTCCAGCCAATTATCAATTCAGAATGAAAATAAAGACTTTATTCTTATAAAGTTAGCTTTCCAAATTTATCTTCTGAACCAGCTGAAGCTATATTCTAGAAAATGAAGGAGCAACCAGAAGTTAGGAGAGACAAGAAATAATTAAGTCAGCCCAGAATAATGGAAGAAAGTAATCAGAAGAGGAACAGAAAAGGAAGAACAGTATTTCTAGTTCTATGGTCAAACTAATTATTTTAAAATGACCTCGAATTGTTCAAAATCATGCCACATTGTTTTCTGGCTCATATCACTTTATATTGAATCTCTATAGTTTTTGGTACATTTTTTTCTTTTTTCCTCCTTGTTTTTTAATTGACAATGGAATGTATGTTTATCATAGTCTGAATTTTTCATCTTCTCAATTATAAAATCTGTTGCATGTTGCCACCATTTTTCCCATTGATGTCCCTCTTAGACTTGCCTTCTAATCAAGTTGTTTAACATCTAGCACAATGTCATCACTGACAAATTGGGGCAGAGGTCATTTATAAGCAGCCAGCCAGAGCAGTCCTCTGTGTCCAGATTAACAGCCCAGCTTACCAACCTCAAGGGGAATGATAAGTGCTCTGAGCCAGCAGCATCGATGTCATACTAGAATTCCTCCTTGCTGTTATTCTGGAACTCTGGGTTGAAATCAGTATCTCCTTAGCATTTATAAACCACTGCTCTATTGCCTTCTGGTCTCTTGTTGATGAAAGAAATCTGAGGCTTTCTGAATTCCTGCCCCTCAGTGGGATACATGTGTTTGTGTCTTTCTTTGACTCAAGGTATATTAATTACAGTTTTTATACCATTCTTTGTTTCTTGAGTTATTTCTGTTTCCTTCAAAGTCAGTTTCTTTTTTCTTTTTGTTTTGGCTTGTCTTGGCTTTTTTCAGTTATGCTGTCACTCTTCCTCTAATGTCTAGTAACTTGGGATTGTCCATTCTTATATAAAAATCAGGGTTTGGAAGTCCTCATAGCCTTTCTATGCCCCTATATAAGTACACTGTCCTCTAAGTCTCCTCTATGAATAGGGAATCTATTCAGAGGTCTCTTTTGTTGGGCAGATGTTCCCAACTGGCAGGCCTCTCTATGGGTTGAGTTAATGAAGAGTAAAAGATCAGACTGCAGGTGCAAGCCACAGAACCACACATGCCAAAATAAAGAGCAGTTAACCCTTTGGCACTAACCCTCATAATAGAAACTAAGTTATGTCAAAAAGAATCCTCAGATTTTGCCTTCTCTTACTTTGGTTGGGAAAATGCCAGTCTGCCTATCATTGTTGAGTAATGGAAATGGAAGAACAGGTGTTACATATAAAACCCTTTTCCTGTTTCAAGCTCTTTTCCTCACCTTTACTCTCATCTATCAATAATTCTCTAGCTCTGAGCTGGGAAGCCCTTTGGGTTTTTATCATTCTGATCTTCTCAGTAGCCCTCTTGTAGCACATTCTGGGCTGTTGCATTTCCGTCTTTGCTTTATTTGTCAACATTCTCATTAGTTTTCCTCCATGAATGTGTTGGAACCTTATATCTTTGCTGTTATGTATCTATTCCTCTTTGCACTCCCATGCAAGTATATACATATAAAATGGGTCCCCAGTGGAGCTAAGAGATAAATGACTATCCTCAGTCAGTCACCTCCCATAAGTCTTTAAATGTCCCTGGAGTTTATATTGAGGGATTTTTTTTCAGGGGTAAAAAAAAAAAAAAAAGACTAGTCTTCCTAAACATAAGAAAAAATGCATTTGTTTGCTGTTATTTATCCTTTGTGAGACTCAGTGGTTATGTTCAAGAATTTTCAAGATAATTAAGGATTTTAAGCCATTTCACAAATGTTTTAAGTTGTGCAATTTCCCTGCTGTTGGCATAAGACTGTGAGGAAATTAACCAATTCTAAATTAAATGTCTGATTTGCCCTACATTTTCTTTAGTGAAGTTTGACTTGTATACTTAGCTAAATAGTACACAGAAATCAGTTTTACTTACAGTGCAATCTGGGACTAGGTAGTGGTATAGCATTAACACAACTGTACCCACAGGGAAAAGGTTCTGGGTTATATCTCAGGACCTTGCTGAGCACACTGGGCACATGGTTGTCCCTGATCCCACAAGGCTAAGATGGGTAGATCAAAGTCTGACCCTGTTAAGGGTACTTCTCTTCTCTCTCTCTCTCATAGAAAGCATAAATAAATAAACTTAAGATCACTACATGGCAATGAATCTGTCCATGACAATATAAAACACTTGCGCCAGCATGTATATCAGCTAAGTTACTGATCACACTTTGTAGTTAGCTCACATTTTCCCCTAGTGAGACCTTACCATTGAAGGAAGTAGTACACCAATTAACATTTTGGTTAAAAACTAATTATCCTATCTCAGGCAGGTAATAGTTTACAGATCAACACCAGTTTTTAGACCACACTTTGAAACCACTGGTAGAAATCACAATAGTGCCTGGCATAGAAGGCACTGAATATAATGTTAGTTGAGTCTGACACATAGTTTCCTTGGAATTACATTTGAAAAATACCATGATCATTCACAGATAGGATGTTTAGTTATGTATTACTTTTTTTTTTTTTTTGGAGAGGTTTTTGCTATAGCACGCATGCACTCGCCAGAAATACAGAGCGAGACCGAGAGATAGAAAGCAATAAATCACTCCCCAGGTGGGATGGCCACACTGCAATCCCTTCTCCTCCATTCTCCTTTCAGGATCTTGGACACATGCACATGTGTGCCCGGCATGAGTTTAAGCCACTGGGTCCGAGACTCGAACCATGGTCGACTACATGGGAGTCCAGCAACATAGCCATTATGCTAACTGCTGGTCCCTGTATTACTTTTTTAAAACAGTAAAAGGAGCTTTGCTAATTTCTCATAGTGAAAGATTTGTTATTTTTCAGTTTGATAAAATCCGATAAACCCTCTGGCTTATTCAGTAGAAAACAATCATTTAAGTTACCAATGAAACAAAAGCCCCAACTATTTCAGACCTTACTTGTTTCCAGCCCTTGCCTGTCTTCTAGCTCTCTTCCTGAGAACTCTCATCCTGAGACTTCATGCCAGCCAATCTTAATTAATACCCCAGAGTCTGCAAACCACTGTGTGTTATTTTTGCTGGTGAGGTGAGTAGTAAGTTAATATATTAATGCCTGCCTTCCATCATAAGTATCCCTAGAGTTGGGAAATGAGTAAGTCTCACTTCTGGCTACTGATGAAAGGCAAGACATTTCTGCAATGCTACTAAGCAGGGCTTACATTCCAGATAGGCACTATGGCATAATCTGGCAATGGCCAGCCTCCTTCTGTAGACACTCAAGATTTTTGGTTCTCTTCAAAAGCATTTTAGCCTGAGGAGAAGGCCCCTCAATTTCTTGCTCACTGTCTGGCACCAGTCCACCATTGGTTCTCACTAGCTCCAGCTCCATGTTATGACCTTGTCTTTCAGTTTCATTCAAACCAGATTCCTGGAATGACCTAACTTTTGTAATGGCACCTGTCTTAATCTATTCGGGCCACTGTAACAAAAATATCACTAATTGGATTGCTTATAAATAGCAGAAATACGTATCTCATTATTCTAGAAGGTGAGAAATTCAGGATCACATACCTTACTAGATTCGATATCTGGGGAGGGCCCACTTTCTGGTTCATAGATGGCTTCCATCCCACTATGTCCTCACAAGGTGAAAAGAGCAAGACAACTCTCCAGGGCCTTTTTCTTTTTTTAATAAGAGCACCAGTCCCGTTCATGAGTTCTCCACCAGTTTGACCTGATTATTTCCCAAAAGGACCTTCTCCTAACACCATCACATTGGGGGTTAGGCTTCAATGTATGAGTTTTGGTGGGAACACTCTAAGGTAATAACTAGGCTTTCACTATCTCTATACTCCATTCCCAGAACAATCCCCAATTTTCTCTTCAGAGATAATCTTCCCTCTGACTTCTGCCACCCAGTTCACACAACACTGAAGAGGCTGTACTCCTCTCTAACTGGGCTGTACTCTCTGTGACCTTCCTTAGGAGCTATTGCTGTGTTCTCTTTTGCGATTTATTTGTTCTTGCTCTTCTTTCCTAGGATGCCATTACTGGAAAAATACATTGCTTGGGGCAGCTTATTTTCTTTTTAAAGAATTATTTATTTAATTTTATTTATTATTTTAATTTGCTGTAGGGCTATGCACTCACCAGAGAGAGACAGAGACAGAGAGAGATAAAGAGAGAGAGAGAGAGAGAATGAGAAAGCAAACCGTGAGGTCCAGGACTCAAACCACAGTTGACCATGGAGGAGTCTAGCACCTTAACCACCATACCACTTGCTGGCCCCAACTTGGGGTAACTGTTAACAGAGCCTACTCTAGTTTTGCCAGACTTCAACCTGAAAGCTTCACCTGTCCAATCCCTGAGATAAGGAGCACCAAACCCATATGGTTTATGTTAGTAAATATAACCTTGTTTGTCACTTTATTCACTTTCAGTTTTCCAAATATAGTCAGTAACATTCTTTAGTATTTAATGATTTTCTTAACATGAGCAAGTCAGGTCAATTGCTATACTGTCATCTCCAATGGGTTATCCTAGTTAGGCCCATTTTAGTTTTATGTGACTCAGATACCTTGATTTTCTTTCTCTGTTCAATCTACGATTTGTGTGTTATTTTTCTTAATTTTCTGCATAAATCCTCATCCTTGTGCTGCAGAGTCTACAGTAACTCACTATGGCATAACAGATGGAGTCTAAGAACTACTGCCTGGAAGATTAAGCTGCACATTAACTCAGCCACTGACACCTTCACGCCATAGTTCAGTCACATTCCCTAACTGTTGCCTCTAACTGTGCTCATATTGTTACATTTTTTTTTCTTGCTCTCTATTGATTTAATCTTTATGCATCCTCTAAAGCTCAGTTCCTGTGCCTTCTCTTCGGGACCACCTTACTTGATTATCAGCCAAATGTGATCTTTCCCACTTTAGAATTTCCATTTTCTTTATTATCATTCTCCTTCATTCATTATATCCTTATCTCCTCTTTTTGGTATTTGCTCCTTGAGGGCAGGTACTGTGCTCCTTCAGTCATCAGTGTTGCCCCATGGTGGCTAACAGAATACCACATTAAAGAGATTCCGGATAGTGAGTGAATAAACCATTGTTATATACTAAGGAAGAGCCAAGGAAGTAATATAGTGGTCACTTATTTAAATACATTTGTGAAAGTTTGAGCAGAAATAAGTACATTCTTGATGAATAGAACCCAATTCTTATGATACTTAACAGACTTGCACATCTTCTCTCCCAATAATTTAATGTATTGATTGGTTTACTGATACTTTCAGAAACCTTGGTTGTTTATATGCATATAATACTATTTCACATAAAGGAGGTAGGAAATATCTATTTTATCTGCAAATCCTCAGCAAATCTGTTCTTAAGAAAAGGCCTAATAATTGATTCATTTCATGGACAATTTTATAGCCAGCAAAAATTGTACTTCCTAGTTTACAATAGCATGCAAAATGTTTACATAAAGTCAAGTGAAAAACTAGCATAAAAACTATGTAGATAGTGTAATTTGACTGAATTTTTAAAAAAGTATACATAAGATAATATTTGAGGACAAGACAGAATCATCTCAAAAATGTTAGTGGGTAAGAGTGCTAACATAACTTTGAGTGCTTTTTCCTGTTATGGTGTTCTGTGTGTTCCAAGTTTTCTTTCATGAATATAGTAGTATATAATTCCTTTGTTTTAAATGTAGCTCTATATGGGACCAGCATATGATGTAATGGTTATATTGCTGGACTCCCACATAGTCACTGCAGTTCAAGTCTCAGACCAGGAGACTTAAACTCACAACAGGCACATGAGTGTGTATACCCAAAATCTCAAGAGGAGACTGGACGAGAAGGGATTGTAGTGTGACCATCTTCCCTGGGGGAGCAATTCTCACTTTCCCTCTCTCTAGCTCTGTCTGACTCTCCAGTGAGAGGATGTGCCCTGTGGCGGGGGAAAAAGTAAGAGGTGATTTTTTATAACTATCAAGAGTAATATCAAGTAGACTGGATAAGTAACATCACTCTTTTCCAGAGAAATATGGTCTATAATTTGAGACTAGAAGAAAGTCTAACTCCTACCCATGCTAAGGGAGTACATTTACTCTGTATTCCAACTTTCAAATATGCTTTTTTATAGATTTTGGATTACCTGGTCCTTGATGATAAATCACAGGAAAAATGAACAGCTAAACACCCTAATACACCTTTTTATAAAAATGAAAGAAAATTAGGTTCCACTTATGATTGTCATTTTTATTTATGTTAACTTTCTCCCTTTCAAAGGCTTGTATTCACACAAGGGTTATTGAGAGCTAAAAAGTGCATGAAAAAATGATCAAATACAACAGAAGTGAGTTCTGAATTCTATAATAAGAATAAGGCAGCTTTTTTAATATATTAAAATAGTGTTTCTGCACACAATTGGCAATTCTAATTGTGGTGCTTGACATTCAGTGTTAATCCACCAGCTCTAAAGTTTATTAAAAATGGCAGCAGACACACTGGCAGCATAGAAACAGGTCAGAAATTGTCAAAAACAATGAGTTTTATGATCAACCATGGAACTGCAGTTATTTTAGAAGTCTGACTTTTGCATGGAATCCATAGGTGTAGAATCAATAGCTCACGAAGAATGCTGGCAATTGCAGACAATCTCAGCAGTACATTTCAAAGATCCCAAGTGAGGGAAAAGAGCCTTCATTTGTTGTTTTTGCCTTTGTTCTCTTTTTCATCTGGAAGTGTGGTGCTCCTCACCCTTACTCTGTGGAATTAGCGATAGAATTAACAATAAAGCATAAATGTCAGCCTTTCCTCCTAAAAGAAGGACACACTTCAAAGAGACTGTGAAGAGGTTGTAGGGGACCTGCAGTCCCTTTGTCGTTTGTGAAGATGTTTGTGGTAGTTTTCCTTAAGCAGGTGCATAAGGCCGGTAGCTATTTATGATTTTGCTTCTACATCTCAATTCATCTAAGAACCATCCCTAAACCCGAATTCCTTCATTACTGAGGAGTACTCAAAGGTGAAGAAGTAGCTGGAAGTGTAAGGGCAATCGTTTAATTCAATATGGCAATTTTCTTTCTCTACTCACTAAATGGGTAAGACCTGAGGACCCTATTTGGGTTTCTCAGTGACAGTCTCTGCTTTGCAGAATGTCTGACAAGCAAGTCATTTAGATCTCACCACTAAGGGTGAGCCATGCTAGCCAAGCCTAAGCCTCCTG
>NW_006159750.1:3253305-3267339 GCF_000334495.1 Tupaia belangeri chinensis
GAAAGAGTCGAGCGAAGCTGACAGTGTCTTGTCACAAGCACCCATTAATGAATACCATGGAGGACTGCATGCTTCCCACTCCTTGTCTTTCTGTAATTTATATGTGATTTCCTACAGATTATACAGACATTTATGAATATTTGTTTTAGTTACACATTTAAAAAAGAAAATTGGCTTGTCTAATAAATTGGTGAAAGTAAGAAGAGAAAAATGACTTGCAAAGTCACTTCCTAAGGGTGAATATTTCAATGGAGTAAGTGCCTTTGTAAATATGCTGTCATTTGTCTGCTGGTAGAGAGTTTTTTTCATGTAGAAGAGCTTAAAAGTAAACATTAATTCTTGGTTATCACTGTGACTCATTGTAATGTGCATAATCTTTTATTTGAATTCCAAAGATTTTGCCAAGAAAAGTGTAAATTTTATCATTCAAATTCATGAAAAATGTTAATATGCTTTTCAGGACAACAAAGATTTGGGGCATTCAAATTACACTAAATACTGTCCTTCATGTAACACTATCCTTCATAAATACATATAATGATGATTATACATTTATAAAATCTTTTCATATTATGTGCAAAGTTATATATTTACATCTGCACTTTGTGTTCTGAGGTATTTTGGAGATTCCTTTCTTTTGCACATGTAGAATATCTTTTGATAAAAGGAATAAGAGATATATTCCATTACAATAGGAAGCGTTAAGTTGTACTAGCAGTGGAGGCTATAGCCAAAAAAAATTATACACAGTGTATATATGACTTTACATAAAGTACTATAATAAATTATTTACCAACTTTTAAAATATCTTCTCTCCTCTATCCTCCTCCCCAAAAGTAGTAATAAAACAATATTTAAAATTAAAAAAAAGGAAGAATAAAATGGCCTAAAGTGTAACCAGTTCATTACTTCTTTGGGGTTTTTTTTGTTTGTTTTTATTTTATTTTTCTTTTTCTTTTTTTCTTTTCTTTTTTTTTTTTGTTTAGAGAGCATAGGCACTTGCTGGGTGGAGAGGTGGGAGGAGGAGTGAGAAAGTACTCCCCAAGGGAGATGATCATGATGATCATGCTGCAGTCCTTTCTCTATTCTCCTCTCAGGATCTTGGGCATATACAGCACGAGGCATTTTCAAGCCTGCTGGTGTGGATTCAAACCTCCTAGCTGGCCATGTGGAATCCAGCCACCTAAACCACGATGCCTCCTGGCTAACCCCATTACTACTGCCTTAGTCAGGTACAGCAGAGAATACCAAAGTTCCTTGACCCCTTCGTTAACTACTACATTAGCACATAAAAAAGAAACATTAATACATTAGAAAGTTTTCCACTATTTCCACATTCCTGCGATAAATGTGATAAAACTCATTTAAATTTGGAGGAGTGATGGTAGAACAAAAGGTTGAAGATGTATATTTGCAAAGC
The DNA here is from genome assembly GCF_000334495.1 of Tupaia belangeri chinensis. Classification (NCBI taxonomy): domain Eukaryota; kingdom Metazoa; phylum Chordata; class Mammalia; order Scandentia; family Tupaiidae; genus Tupaia; species Tupaia belangeri. The sequence goes on from NW_006159750.1 coordinate 3,254,726, forward strand.
ATCTTAGAGAATTTGAAGTGAAGCCAGAAGGGCTGACTTGTCTTCTCTTGTTAGAAAGGTAATGGTTGGAGCAGAGATTTGCAGCTAGCCAAACTGAATTTTGGCATTGCCAGTAGTTGAAGCTTTGTGACCTACAGTATTTTCAGCTGCAAAATGGGGGCACTATTTCTCTCTCAGGCTATGATGATGAGGATAAATAATATAAGGTAATGTAAGATAAACTTTGCAAGCTGCTTGTCTCATAAGAAGACCTTAATAAATGACAACTACCACTAATGGGAAAACATGGAAGAATTTTGAGCACGAGAGTAACAGAATCCTATCGATGATTAAGAAAGTTCACTCTGACAATGGCATGTTGGATCTAGAGTAGAGGAAGCCTGAAAGAAGGAAGAACAGAATTATAAACATTGTTAAAGCTATGGGGGGGTTAGCAAGCGGCATGGTGTTTGCAGTGTGGTACTTCCACATGACTGACCACAGTTTGAGTCCCAGATCCAAAGGCCTGAAAATCATGCTGGGCCTATATGCATGCATGCTCAAAATCCTGAGAGGAGAATGGAGCAGGTAAGATTATAGTGTGCCATCCCTCCTGGGGAGTGACTTCTTAGTTTTCCTCTCTCTGTTTCTCTCTAGTGAATGCACATGCCCTATGGCAAAACTGAAAAATAAAAAGATTGTTACAATTATCAAAGCAATGTTATGGAGAACCTGAAGTATAGAATTATATATAAAAAATCAACTAGTGACATAACTGATAGGAATTTGAGGAAAAGGAAAAAATCATTTAAAGTAATTTGAACTGAAGACTATGATGCTGTTGACACAAATCAGAAAACACAATAAAATGTTCAAGTACAGGTAAGAGTTTCCACTGGGATGTTCATACCAGGATGCTTACCTGCATCACTGAAAATGAACACCTGTAGTATAGGGTAAAGGTTGGCTTTGGAGTTGTACATTTTTGCATAGAAAAAATACATCAAGACTTTTCTGACCACTCAATATATTCGAGGGGCATCTGCACTGAAGTACAAATTGAAGTCAAGAAATATACAATATAAAACTATGAAGTTATAGGATGAAGGAGAAAATGTACACGATCTGAACACTGAAAAATTCCAGCTTGTGGCAGAGTAGGAAGGGCATCAAGTAGAGACGACAATTATGTCTTAAGAGTCAAAGAAGATATTTTAAGATGGCGGGAGGGAAGGCAGTTATAAAGACGTTCAACTCTGAGAAAAAGGTGATCTAGGATGAAGCCATAGAATTTGCAATTAAATCATCTGTATTCCAGGAAATCAGTTCCCATAGCAAGGGACTGAGGAATGAGTAAGGATTGACTAAAAGGAAATGAGTTTAAAATACTATTTCAAGAAATTTGGTGGTGAATGGAAGCCAAGAAATTTTTATATTATGAGAAGGTTTAATTCATTTATTTTATTAGAAGAGTGCACATTCAAAATTATTGGTTAATTGCTTTGAAGTCTTTTTTGAGTCAGAGTCCAGTGATTTTCTTTGACTTAGTTTTCCATCTCCCTTATTTCTCAAGTGACCTCAGACACAAAGGTCCAGGTAAGTTTCGTGTAATACCAGCATTCACACGAAAGACCTCACTTTAAGACAGTATGATTTTCTCTAGTTAATTGTCCCTCCCGCAGACCTCAATGTTTTTTTTTCAGAATCTTCACATTCCTCCAAACTCTTCTTCATTCCTTTCAATCTACTTCAGTGAGAAAACAAGCTATCAGAGATGCTGATTCTTTCAGCTTTCCACCATCAAATCTAAAAACCTATGTGCTCTGAATATCCTAGTTTTTCCTCTTCCCTTTTACACTGGAGAGAGCAAATGCTATCACCAGCTGTGCTGGATTTCTCTCCTCACCTTTTCTCAAGAACCTTGTGCTATTAGTCTTCTCTTCACCTGGACCTCTTTATATCAGATAGCCAACAGGCTCAAGTTTCAACCTAAGTTGTACAAAGTCCTCACTCCCTTGCAGCTTCTTTTATAAAGAAGTCTATGTTAAGTTTAAAGCGTTATAACATTTGGCCTATCTTTAGCATACAGAACCTCTCTGCAAGTTCCTTTGCTTAGAATGTTCCTTCCTGCCTCCTGGCTCTCCTCTTCACCTCAAGCTCTTTTACTCATCTTTTTAGTCTCTACTTGAATATCACTTCTTTAGAATAATCCTTTTTCAACCCTAGTGTCCTATCTATCACACTAAAAATCACTTCTTTTCTCTCATTCCTAAGAGATGGTCAATTCCACAGGGAGGGATAATGTGTCTTATTCATTCTTATGTGATAAATAGTATGCACAGTCAGCCTGGCAGAGTGAGATCTCAGAAAATTTTTGTTGAATGTTTACTGTGAATTTATTAATAGACTTGGTAGCACATATATTATAATGTAATTTACTGAAAGACTAGATTTACATTTGATTGATTTTTACATTAATTGATTTTTATGCATTGATTTTAGAAGTAAACCAAGTACCATTTCCATATGAAGTTGTATTTTCTTACTGAGAACAATTAGAATTTCAAATATGTTTCCAGTGAAAAAGTGTTGACCTCAACATATGAAAACCATCCTTAATATTTCTGTATTTACTTCAACAAACATTACATCTTTGACATGCATATTTAATTTTTCAGTGCATATATTTCATTCTTTAATATCAGTAATAACTTAGTCAACTAGATAAATAATGCTTAAGCATATACATATTAAAGTGTAAAAACAAAAATTATTGCACAATCCATTGAGCCTTTCCTCATGGTTTGAGAACACACTCACTTATGGCTTGAGAATCTTAAGGACCCTGCCTTTATGCCAAGTGTTTTTTGGTGGAGCAGCTCACCTAGAAGAGTCAAATAAAATGCTAGAAAAATAGCATGGCGGTAGAGAGATTACAGCTAAAGAAATGACAGCTAAAAGGCTGAAACCCTAACTCAAAGACATTCACTGCTTAGTCCGGTGACGTGGGATAAATAATTTGATCTCTTTGAATCTGCTTCATTTACTAATTTATTGTAAATAATTAACACCTAATTTGTAAGAAGATAAATTTTCCTCAAAAGTATATTGTGCATGTAAGTACACATTTACTAAGAATAGTGAGAAGACAGGCATGGTCCTTATATACAAACAGCTTATCTTTTTCATAACGACACAAACCTAAAAGACCTAAAATTAGGGACCAGCAGTTAGTGTAATGGCTATGTCGCTGGACTCTTATGTAGTTGACCACGGTTCACGTCCTGGACCTGGTGGCTTAAAACTCACGCCGGGCGCTTGTGCGTACGTGCTCAAGATCCCGAGAGGAGAATGGAGGAGAAGGGATTGTGGCATGGCCATCCCCCCTGGGGGGTCATTTCTCGCTTTCTGTCTATCTGTCTCTCTCTGTCTGTCTGGCGAGCACACGCGCCCTATAGCAAAAACCTCTCAAAAAAAAAACAAAAACAAAAACAGAAAAAGACCTAAAATTAAATAAAAACATGAAGGTATTCTTGAGGTTCTTAAGTGTCTAAGGAGAGAAGAGAACATCCATGCTATAGAATTTAGAGGAAAGTAGAATTTCTTATTAAATGGTAGGATGTCTTCCATGTTAAAACAAGAATAATAATAATAAAATGAAGAAAAAAGCATATTATTATGTGCTCACATGTAGAACCTACTCATGAATACACATTGAGTAAATGAATAAAAGACTAGATTGAGCAATGAATGAATTAAATTGATTAAATATTGATGATTACCCACGCATAAATATTTTAGTGTTTCATATACATGCATGATATGCATATGTGTATATGTATGTATGTGTATACATGTACATTTCTACTTCTGTACACATATGACTATGCATCTTATCTATGCATATACATACAATGCATGTATATGTATGTGTGTTCATTTTGTCTATTTTTTTTTTTTGGAGAGATTTTTACTGTAGGGCGCGTGCGCTCGCCAGACAGACAGAGAGAGACATAGACACAGAAAGCGAGAAATCACCCCCCAGGGGGGATGGTCACGCCACAATCCCTTCTCCTCCATTCTGCTCTCGGGATCTTGGGCACGCACGCACACACGCCCGGCGTGAGTTTTAAGCCACCGGGTCCGGGATGTGAACCGCGGTTGACTATGTGGAAGTCCAGCGACATAGCCATTACGCTAACTGCTGGTTCCCCATTTTGTCTATTTTTAAAATAAAGAATTATTTGTTTAATTGCATTTCTTATTATTTTTTAGTTTAACTACAGAAAGACTGTGAGAGAAAGAGAAAGTGAGAAAGCAAGCTACCAGACCTGAGACTCAAACCATGGTCAGCCATGTGGCAACCCAGTGCCTTTAACCACTATGTCACCTGCTGGCCCCATGTGTGTCTTTTTTATAAACATATGAGGGTAGCACTTAAATAGGAGAAAAATGAATTATTCAAGAAATATTGCCAACTTAATGCATCAACAGCATGAAATATAGTAGATACATAGTAGAATTTTAATGTGATGTCCTACCCCAAAATATTTCCTAAGTAATTTAATGGTGGAATAATACCATATGCAAATGATAGACTAGGGATATTTTGCAATGAACATAACCACTTATTAACCTTAATGTAAGACCAGCAGGTGGTGTGGTGGTTAAGGCGCTATACTACCACATGGCTGACCACGTTTTGAGTCCCAGGCCCTGCAACTTGAAACATGCTGGGCATGTATGCATGCAAGTCCAAAATCCCAGGAGGAGAATGAAAAAAGCATTGTGGTGTGGCCATCTTCCCTGGGGAGAGATTTCTTGCTTTCCTTCTCACTGTCTCTCTCCACCAAGCAGACATACCCTATGGCAAAAACTTCAAAAATAAATAAATAAATAAATAGGAACCTAATATAAAGAACTCTTTCAAGTTAATAATAAGAAAAAAAAAAAAACTTGCAACCAAAAGACTTTTATAAGCAATAGCCAAGGACATAAAAATTCTACTATATTTTTAAATATTTTATTTAGAAGGGAAAAAAAGAACTAGGAAAGAATGAGTTGACAAACTTATGGAAAGCTGTTTTGCGACTTCCTTAGTTATAAAAAAATGCTGGTAGAAACAAGATATTTCCTGTTGACAAGGGTGTAAAGAAATGGTTACTCACACATCCCTGTTAGTGGGAGTAAAAATGTGAGTTTTCTAGCAGACAATTTAGAAATTCCGTAAGTATTAACAGCTTTTAAAATGTGCATACCCATTGAACCAGCAATTCCACCTTTAGAAATTTAACTTAAAGAACTCACTGAAATGTGGGACCAGAAGTTAGTGTCATGGCTGTGTCGCTGGACTCCCATGTAGCTGACCCAGTGGCTTAAACTCATGCTGGGCATGTGTGTATGTGTGTGCCCAAGATTCCGAGAAGAGAATGGAGGAGAATGGATTGTGTTGTGGCCATACCCCTAGGGGGGTGATTTCTTGCTTTCTGTCTCTCTGTCTCTGTCTTTAATGTAACCAAAAATAAATGCACAAATGTAACTAGTCAGGAGTTATTTTTAAGTTGATTTTTTAAATTTCTTCTCAGTGAGACAGACCCCCAATGAGGACTTCATGATGCAGTTCACCCCCAGCCTCAACTGGTCTAGATCATGGGCACAAACTTGCACTCCCAGAATGTTCAGAGAAGTTCTGGGATCCAAACCCAGGAATTTCCTTATGCAGGTCATGAACACTACTCTGCACCATTGCCTGGGTCTTTATTATTTTCATTTAAGATAGTATTTTGCTATGTAGCAGTCCTCTTGTCTCAGCCTCCTAAGTAGCTGGGATTACAGCTACCAACCACCATGCCCAGCTTTTTAGGATAGGCTGGAGATCAAACCTACATATCCCATGTGGCCTCAGCCTGCTAAGTATCAGTGTCAACCAGCAGGCAGTACCATGACAGGATCTAAGAATTATTTATAAACAGGATAAGTGAGAAATGGCTACATAAACATTTTGACTAAGATGGACTCCCACTGAAAAAAAACAAAAAGGAAGAAGAAGAAATCTTTGTTAAAAGTAACTTGTTAGACCAGCTGGTGATTGAGTTTAAGTTAGCTAAATCACACATGGCTAACTGTGCAATTTGAGTGTCAGATCTAGCTACTTGAGAAACATGCTGGGCACATGCATATGCAAGTCTAAAATCCAGAAAGGAGAGAGAAATGGTGAAGGGATTGAGGCATGGCCATTCCCCTTGGGGAGTGCTTTCTCACATTCCCTTTCTCTTTATCTTTCTCTCTTTCTCTGGCAGGAGCATGCACCCTTTAGCAAAGTAAAAACAACAAAGTAACCTCTCAGCGTGTATCGAGAACTTTATTTTTAAAAATACTTATCCTCTGGGGGCCAGCAGGTGCAGCAGGTGGCGTGGTGGTTAAGGGCACTGGACTTCCACGTGGCCAGCCACAGTTTGAGTCCTGGACCTGGTGGCTTGCTTTCTTGCTCTCTCTCTCTCTCTCTTTCGCTCACTCTGTCCCTCTCTGGTCAAATAAAAATAAATAAATAAAGTTAAATAAAATAATTCTTAAAATAAATTATCCTCTGACATACTGATTCATTTTGTAGGAATTTCTCTTAGGGAAGTCATTGGAAACAGATAAAGCTATTAGGTTGTCAAAAAAACATCATGACACATTTTTGCATAGAAAAACATATAAAAGAAAGTCATGACTTTTTTGACAACCTAATAAATTTACAAATATATTCATTGCAACATTATAGCAATTTATAATCCATTGTTGGATTATAAACATTGGATAAGCAAATGGTAGAATCCTAAAATAGAAGAGTATGTGGCCAATTTAAATATTACTTATAAAGTGTTTTCAATATCTTAGAAATATGCATACGTCAAATGTTAAAGAAGAGAGAACATTCTTGGATTCCAACCAGCACTCTGCCACTATCTATTATGACTTTCCTAAGCTTCAGTTTTTAAATTACAACACTCATCATAATTGTAAGTTCCTTATAGTGATGTTGTGAGGATTAAATGAGATAATGAATATTAAAGTATTTAGCTCAGGCACGTAGCACTCAATAAAAATTAACTATTATTTTTTTAATGGGGTACAAGATTCTATAAAAGGATGGCCATAACCGTTTGACTATATAGTGAAAATAATTTATTATAGCATTAAAAGTAGTTTTCTCGAAATGGTGCAATTATAAGTGATTTGTTTTCTTACATTTATTTCCTAGAATTCTCTACTGACATGATGTTTAAAGTGTATTTGGTTTTTTTTTTTTTTTTGCTTTTTTCTTCCCAAGTGAAAAATAGACAAAGGATTCTGAAAAGAAAGAGTAGATTAGACAGGCAGTAGCAGCAGCAGCCAGGACCTGGGCAACCAGGGCAGAGCCTCTGTCAGCCAGCACCATCTGCCACGCAGCAAGTCATCAGTCCTGGCCGAGGAGGCAAATCCCGATGGCCAAAGCAGTGGTTCTGCAGTTGAGGTGTGTATCTGAACCAACAGTGAAGTCTGAGGACTGTAGGGATGTCAGGAACCCACCTCCAGAGACTTTCATTTGGTAAAACTGTGGTGGGAACCAAGGGCTTGATTTTTCTTTTTAATTTTTAATAATGATTCTACCTGTAATTCTCTCACTGAAATTTGCAAACCCTGGGCCTAGAGCATCATATGAATGAGGCCAAAGTTCCATGTTGCATCCCTGAGGGACTTCTACAGTTAGCCTTCTTGTGTGCCCACAGTCTGTACGCCCGTTCATTGCCATATGTCCACCCAAGCCTGAGCCAGTTCAGTGTGTAATTGGAATGGAGCAAATTACCTCATCCTCTCTTACTTCCCCAGCTCTCTCACACACTACTAAATCAATAACCCAAAACATATGTCCTAATTTGAATAAATCAGTAATAGCACCTTTGCTAGTCCATGAAACATATTTTTTTCTTCCATGACAGAGAGAGAGAGAAGGAGAGACAGAGAGAGAGTTTTCATGCTATAATCCACCCCCAACTTCCGCCAGGCATATATGCATGGTTGACACATATAGGCAGGTCTCAGGACATGAACATGCGTCCAGGTCCAGCATTGCAGAGCGTGGCATTACCACTGTAATATTAGCTGGCTCAGGACATACCCTCAAAAGATATAAGACTTGGATAGCTAAACATGGTGGTCAATGAAGATCAGATGAAGGAGATGATCCAAAATAAATGATTAGTTTGGTGGGAGTCAGGCTGAAGAAAGCAGGATAGTTTTGCTTTTCCAGTAGATACTTAGAGAGTAGATTCGTGGAAGTTCACAATTGTTTAGTGCTCATCTGGAATCTCAGCATTTTTCTCCTGCTTTTGTTGGTAGAATTTTTTTATCCACCATTTTGTATCATTACCTTAAAATATAATGTGCTATGGGATGAGTTCATCTGAAGTTCAGGGTGTTCTAACATATAATATAGGCTGACTTGAGGGGAGTTGGAGTGTTTTCAACCAAAATAGCATCAACCTAAGTGCAATTTTTACAGTATGTAAAATCTTTACAACACTCAGACATCTGATTTTTACTTGCCCTTTTGCAAATTCCATTCATGTTTGCTTTTGAAGATAACTTTTAATTAAAGTCATCCTGTGGATTTTACAGCATGTTCAGTTTTCAATGTCAGAAAGCAGTTGTGTAATTACATTAGGGTAGGTTGGGATGTGAAGGAAGAATCATTTGTGCTTTCACTTTTCAAAAGTGAAACAAGTTACATTACTTTGATTTTCTACAGGTGTTATTTAACTTTGCTTCATGACTTGTGATTCCCTTAAAATGTGATGATTTTCAGCTTTGTTACCAATACCTTTGGTCCACTCTTTTTTTTTTTTCCCCCTAAGAGATTTTTGCTATTGGAGTGCATGTGTTCACCAGAGAGACACAAGGACAGAAAGAGAAGCCACCCCTCAATGGGAATGGCCATGGCACAATCCCATCTCCTCCATTGTGTTCTCAGGATCTTGGGCAAGTATGCACATGCACTCAGCATGAGTTTTAAGTCGCCAGGTCTGGGATTTGAACCACGATCAACTACATTAGAGTCCTATGATGTAACCATTACACCATCTTTTGGTCCCATGGTCCACTCCTTTGGTTCATTTGTTGTGGATATTTCTATCTTCATTTTGCTTCATATTAACAGGTCCTCTTGCTTCTATGTTACATTAAATAACCTAGTTTTTTTCAAGGGTTAAGAACATTAAATAATCTTGCTGTTCATCACTATGCACCATAATGAAACAGCATTTGGTGGCATTTGGTTTATGCAACTGAAACCTGAAGGGAGCCATGGTTTTGTGGTATAAATGTAAAGAGAACAGGCTTTGACATCTACCTGATTTAACTTCATTTCCTTCTTCATTACATTATAGTTATGGGACTACTCTATTTCTTCATCTTTAAAAATCAAGATGATAATGTATATTTTTCAAGATTATTTATAAATCAATAATTATATAAAGAACCAGAGCTGTAGTAAGAATTTAAGACATTATAGCTATTATTTGAATGCATATAAAATAGATATACGTGAATAAGGTGTATACATGATACAAGGCACTAAAAACTAGCTAATGTATTATAAAAGGTGACAGAATCAATAATCAAAATTGTTTCACCTTGTATCACATTTACCAAGTATTCAATTTAGTTTCCAAAAGTGGGCTGCTAATTATGTAATTCAGTAGATATATTAATATCCTTGTTTCATTATAATTTCTTGTAATATTTGTCCCTGTTGATCACTTTCACTCTCTTGAAACTTCTTTTTCTTTTGATCCATTATCTTCATATTTCTTTCTGACTTGTTTGGTTCATTTATCTCTGTCTCTCTGAACCTAGGTTCATAACTCCCTTGGTTCATTCTCTTTATGGTGATATGACCCAGATCCATCAAGGTCCATCCTTGACCTTCTGATCTTTTCATTTTAAATAGCCTTGCGTGGATTTGACAGCCAGCTAATGACACTAGTAAACACCAGACTCATAACAAATTACTATTACCAGCAATCTTATACCAATATTTAAAAGAGAACTGGTTGAGTTTTCAAAGACTTACTTACACCTTCAACTTACTGCTTGTCTTCACAAATGATATCACCATTTAATCAGAAACACAAACCAGAAATATAGACTCTTTAATCCTATTTTCTGCCCCTACCATTCATTCACTCAAGCAAGTCCTATTGTGTTATTTATTTTTATGTGGCATGTCTATTTCTTCCTTCATCTTTCCTTTGCCTCTTGTAGATTAAGCTCCTTTCACGATTCCTACCTGGATTTTCATAGCCACTCCACTGGACTCCCTGCATTAATTACTATTCTGGATCCTTGCTTAACTACCTCAACCCTACTATCACAGTGTGGCATAGCATTGATTTTGAAATAGAATGTCTATGTTTAATTTCTAGTCTTATTTGTTATATCAAATTACTTACTCATTTTAGATGGCTATAAAATAAGAACAATACACATATCATCAGGCTGCTGGAAACATTACATTTGTCAGTGAGTGTGACAGAAAGAAATGTCAATGAAATTTATTTATATTATGTCCTGTACATGTTGGGTCATGTCACTTTTCCACTTAAAACTTTTTAAATGTTATTTTTATTATATATTTTCTTATTTACATTTCATTTAAATGACACTCAATAGATTTTAAGATAAAATTCAGTCTCATCCACTTCGCTGACCAGTTCCCTCATGACCTTCACTCTAGATACTTCTCAGCATTCCTCCTGTGCCCTTTACTCTGGGTTGTTCTATTTCTAACCTGTTGCCTGGGTCCAAACAAACTCAAGTCTCTCACACTCTCTCTGATCTGATCCATGTTCTTCATGTCCTTAAAAAACAATTTCTTCCCTGGTAGATATAATCTCTCCCTTCAAAAAACACTGACTGGCAAAGATGTTCTTTGTCATGCTCTAGCTGACCATACATCCTGCTGTGTCAAGGATAGTCTCAGTTTACACCTATTTTCTCTCTACTTATGAATAACACCACCTTTTACTCTCAAAGAATTGGATGATATGTTATATGATCACCCTGCTTGTTTCTAAGTCAAGCAAGGCATCCTCTATTTTCTGTTTCCTTAACTCTCTGCACTCTCCCTCTGCTTTAGGTTTATCGCATTGTTCTATTGTTCTATACATTTTCATTGTCTTTCAAATTCTCATTTATTTGTCTCTCACTGGACCTTGAGCTCCTTCAGGGCATAAATTTCATCTTATTTGTTTCTGCATCATTCATTGCCAGCACAGTGCATCAGAAACAAAGTGTTGTTTATTAATTGTCGCATTTGGTCTTCCTAATTCCAGTCTAACTATCTGTGAAATACTAAATAAGGAAAGGCAGCTCAGCTGCAAATACAGAAATTAATGGGAATTGATTTGGGTCTCTCTTGTACTCAAAATACCACTTGGACAGATCTGAACACTGTAGAAAATTTTCTTCATTGTGTGTGTCATCCTCCTGGCCCTGCCTTGCTTTGTCTCTCACTCTCCATTCTGTTTTTTCCCTTGCAATTGCCTTGTTACCTTCCAGGAAACTCTACATTCAATCACAAAGCACATATATAAGAGGACATCAAGCAGTTCAGGGAAAATGGAATTAAAGTATAAGTTTATTTTAGTGCAAAATAGGTTTCTTTCTTTCTTTCTTTCTTCCATGAGCAGGAGAGAGAGACAGAGAAACAGCACTTTCAACAGGCTATGGACCCTGTGATGTACCCCCACATAAAGTCAGCCTCAGATCATGGCACAAGCACATCCAGTGTGCTCAGAGAGGTCCTGGATTCTAACTTGGAACCTAGTCCCCCTGGATCAACCTCACAAAGCATTGTGTTACTAATGAGCCATCCAGATGGCCCTCCAGCAGTTTTTATATACTATTTCGTTTCATAGTGTGAGGGGTAGATAGTATCGTGGGTGTTACAATCCCATTCTGAACTGAGGGTTCCTTCTCTATAAAGCCCTAAATTTTGTTCCCTTACTCACAACTTTAATTCATCTATATTTATGTACATGAAGGCTGGAAGACAGTGCTGGAAACAAAACAACTTCACTCTGCAAGGGATCATATGCTAACACCTCACTCAGAACATGGAGGACAAAATAGCTACTCCAAAATAAGCAAAATATCAACCAAATACAAGCATGCATATTATAACAGATCTGATTCTTACTATAGAAAGCATGCTTTAGATTACTGGAGAAATTGGAATAGGAGTATATATTGTGAGATACTAGGAATTTTTAATTTTGTTAAATATGACAATATTATTGTAGTTAACTAAAATATTATTCTATCAGGTAGGAATACATTTTGTAGATTTAAGAATGAATAACCTGGTATGTGAGATACGTTTTAAATATTCTAGCAAAGGGACCAGTAGATGGCATAGCAGTTACATCACTGAACTCCCACATGACTGACAGCGATTTGAGTCCCAGACCTGTTGGTGGGTTGAAAATCATGCTCTGTGTGTGTGTGTGTGTGTGTGTGTGTGTGTGCGCGCGCATGCCTGAGATTCCAGGAGGAGAATGGAGGAGAAGGGATTGTGGTGTGGCCATCTCCTCTGGGCAAGGGGGAGTGAT
>NW_006159750.1:3267370-3310606 GCF_000334495.1 Tupaia belangeri chinensis
TGTCCCTCTCACTGTGTCTGTCTCACTCCCATGTGAGCACATGCATCATAAGGCAAAACCTCTAAAAAAAAAATTGAAAAGAAAATTCTGAAAAAAGAAAAGAGAAGAAAATCAAAAAAAAAAAAAAGGTTGTAGTGATAAAAGTCACTAGATGAGCAAAATACCGATATTAACCAAAGTTGGGTGTCAAGTGCATAGTAGTTCACAATATTATTCTTTTACTTTTGTGTGCGTTTTAAAATGTCATGCCTTGTTAAGCATTTAACAAATAATGAATCAAGGCATACCAGCCCAGTTATACTGAATGAAGATCACTGGGAGTGGACCCTGGAATCTGCCCTCTCACAAATCTCTCCAGTGATTCTTATGTTCCCTGAAATTGGAAAACCAATTGAGACTGAACTGATTGAGATTGAAGATGGAGGGTCATTGTTCTAATTAATCCATTTCTCCCCAAAATAATTGCTGCTAGACATCCATCCAAGAAAGTTTTTAACTTCAAGAATGAAAATACCAACATACCAATCTCAAAAAAAAAAAAAAAAGAAAAAGAAAAGAAAAAACAGCAATAATTCTGCTACACAGCAGAACCTAGTTACAAGCGCGTTGAAACTAGTCTGATCTATTTCTTGAAACAGAGGACATGCTTTTGGAAATTACCTACTTTTTAATCTCTAATGAAATAAAAGGGACATTATCTCTATTGAGAAAAAGCAGACATGGATAAGAAGAGCATGGTACATAATGAAAATGACAATAACTGAAATAAAAATCTTATTTGAAAGTAGTAAAAAGCAGACCTGACATGGTAGATAATCAAATCAACCATACCCAGAATACAGAGAAAATGAAATCATGGATTTAAAAAAAATGATTCAGCATATAATGGGCATAGAGGTCCGTCATGGGGATAAAACCTATAGAGTCAACAAATGGAACAAAATTAACCATTAAAGATGTAATAAAATAGATTTTAGAACTCTGAGGATAAAAAGACCCAAAAATAGCAATGGAGTTTATCGTGTCCCAGGTAATGTTAGTAACCAGGGTAATGGCACAAACTGTAGCTTGTTACAAGTTTTAGATTAAAGAAGACAGTGATGATGAATTTCATAAATTTCACAGCAGAAAGGTCAGAACACTTCAATAGGAGTGAAAGTTACCTTTTTCCTTAGCTCTCATGTGCTTTATCATAGGCCTGCAAACAGGTTAGCAGCTCTGATATTTCTGGGAAGAAATCATAATTTATTATTCATATGAGAAGAGATCCTTAGATGTCTAACATAAGAGAGAATATGTCCCTCAAAACCAGTTTTGCCAAAGTTGTGTGTAAATACCATTCAAGTCATTGAAGGAGAAATCAAGAAAAGGGTCTTAGGGAACCAGCAGTTAGCGTAATGGCTGTGTCGCTGGACTCCCACGTAGTCGACCATGGTTTGTGTCCCGGACCCGGTGACTTAAAACTCACGCCGGGCGCGTGTGCGTGCGTGCCCAAGATCCCGAGAGGAGAATGGAGGAGAAGGGATTGCAGCATGACCATCCCCCCTGGGGGGTGATTTCTCGCTTTCTGTGTCTATGTCTCTCTCTGTCTGTCTGGCGAGTGCACGCGCCCTACAGTGAAAATCTCTCCAAAAAATAAAAAAAAAAAAATTAAAAAAAAAAAGAAAAGGGTCTTATATGCTCATGAGGTCATACATTATGGTAATATTCTACTGCCTCAATTATAAATGACATGGCTCCCCCTCATGTTAACATCACTGAAGCCAGGGTGCGTATTCCAATCAGTGCTGTCCTACAGTTGATGTTTGACAGCAGTCATTGTGACATAGTTGTCATTGCCACACATGACCATGCTGTCCAGAGTTCTTGTTGACATGCCTGAATGAGGGCGGTCCTTGATATTTCAGAAAACAAATCATTTCAGGGTAATTGGAGAAAGGGACAGGAGTTCCAATTCTTGGCTTAACACCTTCTATTGGCATCTTCTAGTAAAATTAAGAAAATGTAAGCATAAAACTTTGCAAAATGATGCCAGCAGCTTGGGAGAAAAGTCCTATGACTGGTCAGGAGCACCTTGTTAAGAGTATAACCTTGGGGGACCAAAAGTTAGCATAATGGCTATGTCGCTGGACTCCCACGTAGTCAACTGCAGTTTGAGTCCCGGAACCGGTGGCTTAAAATCACGCCGGGCACGTGTGTGTGCATGCCCAAGATCCTGAGAGGAGAATGGAAGCGAAGGGATTGCGGCATGGCCATCCCCCCGAGAGGTGATTTCTCGCTTTCTGTCTCTCTGTCTCCCTCTGTCTGGCTGGCTAGCGCACGCGCCCTATAGCAAAAATCTCTCCAAAAAAAAAAAAAAAGAGTATAACCTTGGATTATGGGTACATATTAGTAGTGCTGATTTGGTCTATTCTCTTACTAATATGCATCTTAGAACAATTTTGAAATTAAAAGTCTTTTTTTCTTTCTTAATTGGAAGAAAGAGGAGGAAGAGAGGAAAAAGAGAATAATGCATTTTTGGTGCTCCTGATTGCTCAGGTGGTGTTTGTTAGAAAAGCATTGTTATAGACCATTGAACGTTGGAAATTGGGTCCTTAAAGTCAGTCATATTAATTATATATATTTTTACTTTTTAATATATGTATAATAGTGGTATCTGACGTAAATATAAATCTGGATACACTGATCTTTTTAAAGTATAAAATAAAAAATCAAATAATAAAGCATTATTTGAATTTATTTTGAAGCACTTCTTTTGGTCCTTTTTAGTGGCCCATAGTGTAGTATATTTTACTGCTTACAAACAATGTATGAACTATAGAAATAGTTGTTATTTAAGCCAGCCAGTGGTGTGCTGGGTAAGGTGACTGGATCCCACACGGTCAACTGTGCAGTCCTGGACCCAGCAGCTGGAGAAACACTCCAAGCACGCATGCTTCTATGCTGAAGGTCCAGAGAAAAATGATTTGGAGAAGGGATTATGGCATGACTGTCCCGCTGCGGGGTGCTTTTCCAATTTCTCTCCTTCTCTCTGCCTCTCTCCAGTGAGCATGAACACCCTGTAGCAAATAAAAACAACAACAAAACACAGAAATAGCTATTATTTATTAGGACTAGCTGTGTTCTGGGCACAGTTTTAAGGGTTATATATGTCTTATTTATTTCTTAAATGGACTCTGTAAGATAGGTAATTTTATTATCCCCACTTTACAGATAGGAAAAGTGAAGCATGGAAAAATTATGTAATGTGTCCAGTATCCCATAGCAAGTGAGGAACAGAGCAAAGATCCCAATCCAGGCAGTCTACCTCCAGTGCCGACATCTGTAACCATGTTATATATATATCCATATGTGTGTGTACGGATAGATAGACAGGTAGATAATGTGTCATGACTTTCCTGAAAACTTAATAGACAAGTATCAGTGCCTTGGAGTGACTTTAGGTCAAGGAACGTCACTGTGCTCACTGTAGATATGTGCAGATAAGGAACTGAGGACCAGAAAAGTTAAGTTGCTTGACAAGAAGCATGCAGCAGTTGGTGATAGAATATGGCGTGACGTTATTCTATATCCTTTCCACCTTTTATCTGGCCTGTACGCAAAAAACACACATGCACAATTATGATTATTCAAACCTACACACACAAACACACACACTTTCCATTATTGTCTCTACTGGCATCAACCCTGAAGAATACAGGTGCAACAAGTTTTAAAGAGGGACTAAGATGTTTGTTACTGAGTCATCACAACAGTGCTTGAGGTCGTTACCATTTTCCTCTGTGCAACAGCTAAAGACATAAAATCTCAGAGAGGACAGGTTGCTTGTGCCAAGTTCCAGAACTCTTTAGTGGCAAACCAAAAATGAAACAGATCCATATCTTTCTTAAAAGCCTGTGGTCTTTGATTTTTTTCAGAGATAATTGAACACAATTACTCATCGCTGGAAGGTTACACACTCACTGTGTGAAGGTTCAATTTTGCCTAAGACATGGTTGGTTTGTCATGTGCAATGTTTTCTTTAACAAATTGTGTCAATTTTTAAATATTGAGATCACCTAAAGTCTAGATTTTTGTAGTTTCTCTTGAATAGTGGGAGAGCTTGGCAGCACTGGATCAAATTCCTAATGTGAATCCAGATTGTATTTTTGAAACATACATCTATAAACTTAGAATTGTAAGAGCTTGGGGTAAAGGGCTTTTATAAATCTAAATAACTGCAGTGACTGAATGGATTTTCTTGACTTTTTCTTTTTTTCTACCTAAAAGCTGAGGGTTTTTCAAGATCAATATGTTTTCAACTTTTTAGGGGGTAATAAAAATTCTGTGTGAGGGTCTAAGTAGATTATCAGTGTTAAAAAGAAAAGTACGATTGGACTGATCTGTGGCCCTGTGGTTAAGGAATTGGATCCCTCATGGCCTGCTGTACAGTTCTAGCCCTGGACCCAGAAACCTGAGAAACATGCTGAGCACATATATGAGTGTTCAAATCCTGAACGGAAGGAAAATTGGAGAAGGGATTGTGGTGTGACCATTCCCTATGGGTGTGGAAGGGTTGCTTTCTCCCTCTCTTTGTGTCTGGCATGCACATAAACCCTCTGGCATATTTTTAAAAAGAAAAGAATTCTTAATTTCTACACAGAAGATATATGTGAATGAATTATTAGTTTATTTCTTTTTTAAAAATTGGCAATAATGATACCACATAGTATTTAAATTTATTTTCATATTTACCCTGAAAATACAGGCATATTTTTTATTACCTTTGAAACTCTTCGTGTGCCACTGCTCAAGTTCATATTTGTGCTTATCATGAACAGTTTTCAGTGGCTATGAGTGGCACTATAGGAGGCTAAAATTAATCATGGACAAACACCAAAAGGAAAAAAAGGGTAAAACATGAAGAATGATCTCCAAGTATGTATAGATTAAGATTTTATTCCAGTACTAAACATCCTATTCAATACTAGTTTTCTTAATACAGAACATACATTCTAAATAGATTCTTGAAATAGTACAATTGAAAACTAATGTTGACTCACTTTGGTTTTATGAGTATGAATCCTTGTAATTACCTTTTTCATTTACTTACCCCTTTCGTTTTTTGTTTTTATTTTTTTTTTTGACAGAGAGCATTTGCAGTTGCCAAAGAGAAACTGAGAGGGAGAGACAGAGAAGGCACCCTGTGGTATAGCATGGTCATGCTACATTCCCTTCTCCTCCTCCATTTCCCCATCCTGTTGAGATTTGGGGCAGGCATGCACATGTGCCTGGCATGTTTTCCAAGCTGCCAAGGCTGGGACTTGAACTGCCTCTTCTATGGCACCAACATACCTAACTGTACAGTCAGTCATTCTTAAGGGAATGTTTCTTTTTGAATGCAAGACCACAGATGACTCACAAACAGATTTCTCATTTCTTTAGGGTAGTTTGGTATTTAATTATATTTGTTTTATTTATTCATTTTGCTACAATAGTCAAATATGATTTGGCTATCAGATCGTAAAAATGTACTGCATTTAAAGTTTATTTTAAAGCTTGGCTGCCTATCATTCAACAAATAGTAAAATATTTTCCTTTACCCCTGTAGGCTCATAAGCCATCAAATACTATACTAAAACAATACTGATCCTGCAGCAAGATAAAAAAGAAGGCTAGCAATAAGCACAATGTGATTTTACACTTTAATATCTAATATTAGATCCAAAGTCCAATATAAAATAATCTAATATTTAAAATTCAATATCTTCTGACTTCCCAGTTCTGAAATCACTTGAGTAGCCCCACACAATCCATTCAGGACAAGTAGATTTTCCACCGATATGGTTCTGAACTAATATTGAGGAGGATTTAAAATTGCCTAAAATCAATCCTTATATTGGTTCCTGTTAGTGAGAGTTAACCACAGCAGATTAATGAGATTAGAAGGTGAGGAATAAAGAAGACATTTATTCAATAATCTTAGCCATAGAGCATCCTGGTTGCTAACTGAAATGATCTCACCAATAAATAAGAGAATTTTTGTATTAAGAATACAGTCTGTGTTTCCTAAATTACAGTATAGATATTAGCAACTTAGTCCCACACTCAACCCCCTTTTCATGAGTGTATTTATTCTTTCCTGTCCACTACATTTCTTTGTGCACTGTCATCAAACATTGAACCATCTTAAACTCATTACTTGATCCTCTTCCCATTTAAATGACTATCCCATTTTCCTTGCCTTCATTTTCAGGCTTCTCTAATGAGTGCTTTGAGCCCCACGTCTCCCCATCTCTTTTTAAAATCATTGCACCATTTTCTAGTGAAATAGCTTCTGCCTCAACACCCTATTCTAACAGACATTTCCAAGGTCATGGACAACCACTTTCAAAAAAAAATCAAAAGATTTTTCTTACTTCTTATCTTTTCTCAAGTATCTGGCATTATTGATCACATATGCTTTTTCTTTTTCTTCTGGCATTTTAAAATAATATTTTTCTATATTCTCTAGGATATGAATTGCCTTTTCATTTTTTAGAGGTCAGGTTAAATTTTTATTTCTCTCCATATATGCACATTCATCTAGAGCGGTCTAAATTATACATAATAATGCAAATATGGTTTCTATGCTGACAATAAGATCAACTCTAACTAAATTTTGTCTTTTCACATTTAAGACCAAATATGCATCCAGACTCTTCCTTTTTCTGGGGGAACTGTTCAGCTCCTTACATAGTTGGGTCCAGGTAAAACACCTCTGGGAAATAACTACCTTCTACCCCTAAATTTTGGAGTAAGTTATTAACCTCAGGGTTGAAGTATATGTTTAGCAGCTTTCCTGGAAGCACATAAATACATCTTTGTTGCAATTTAATTATTAGCCATTAAGTTGATGTTATTTTTCATATAATTTTTGTAGAATTCTTTTGCCTTATGGCCGATCTCTCTCTGTCCTTCCAAAACATGAAAAACACAAAGTCATAAGTAAGAAGAGCCAGATAGTGATGATGATGACGATAATGATGATAATCTTGATGATGATGATAGTAATTGTTGACCTTTACTGAGACCTTATTATGTTCTAGGAACCATGCTAAACTTTTCAAGGATATTAGCTCATTTAGTCCTCACAAGAATGCTATGAAATCTGTATCATTATTATTCCTACTACATCGATGAGAAAATTGAGGCAGAAAGAATTCACACAGAACTGGGATGCAAACCCTGAGAAAGAAATTTCTGTGTTCTTACTGACTACAGGAGAAACTCATACTCCTTGATAGAATAGTTATTTGTTCCAATTGTCCAGGCTCAAAAAATGATGACTCCAGCTTTGTCCAACATTAATGCCTCCATGCATCACCATGTTTCTAGCTAACAAGTCTCATTTTTAACATTCTAATCTACTCTCCTTTTTACTGATTTATGTCTGTCTTCTAACAACTTAGTCTTACTCATAATATTACTTGAGTTTTCTACTTGATATTTCCACTAGGCCTTCTACTCTTTTGTAACTCCTTTGGAAAGAGCAACATACCTTATTTCCTCCTTAGGTTGCAATTCACAGCTCTCACCCCTTGTTGAAAACATGGCTGGACCCTCTCAGCTCCTGTAGATTATTTATATCTTCTTGCACTGGCTTGTGAGAATTCTGCATTGTCCTTTGGCTCTTGGACCTTTACTTCATAAATTAGTGTACTGTGTAAAGAGACTACTTAAAGAAACTAAAAGGACTAGCTGGATTTGAAATGGGCAGACAGTGACTAAAAGAAGATAAAGGAGGACAAGGAAGAAATTGAGAGAGAGAAGTGAGCCTGTGTAAGCAAGCTGAGTGTGGCACTAACTGAATGGGAGCTTGGAGTGAAGTAGGAAATATCTGGGAGTCAGAAATTATCCATGTGGGATATGTAGAAAAAAGTGGGGAGAAAGAAACTTAGAATATTTTCGCACGCATTATGAATTAAATCTCTGTGACGTATTCTTGATTTTCAGTTACATTGGATGCCAAACTAATGTTTCCACAAATGGATCTACTAGGATGGGACAATAAAAGAGTCCTAATCTTATCCTAGTTTGAAATAGAAACTTTACCCCCACTGTTTTCACTGTCTTCCAGGGATTAGAATATGCCACCATTATTGATTCTTCCTTTTCCTTTGTTGTGTATTTCCAATCAGTCTAACTCCTACCAAATTTTCCATTACCTTCCTATTCACCAGTCCATTGTTCTCACAACTAGATCATTAAAACTGAGACCAGCAGATGGCATAATGATTATGTTGCTGGACTCCCCCATGGTCAACCATGGTTTGAGTCCCAAACCTGGCAGCTTGAAACTCAAGCCAGAAGGCTGTGTGTGCATACCCAAAATCCTGAGAGGGGAATGGAAGAGAAGGGATTGTGGCATGGCCATTTCTTGTTTTCTGTCTCTCTGTCTCTCTGGTGAATGTGTGCATCCTCTAGCAAAAATCTCTTATTAAAAAAAAAAAAGAGTGCCTACTGACTTTTCTATCTATAATCTATAATCCTTTAACCTATCTATAATCCTTTCATTTTATCCTGCACTATAGTTATCATGACATTCCACTATTTCTAAGAATGCCTCAGTCCCTGCCCTAGAGTTCAGTAGAAATAAAGTAACCAGCTCTATGTCAATCTGGCCCCTTTCTGGTCCCATGGTGGGATCTGTTGATTTGTAAGTGATGTATGTGAATGATGCTTGAGATTGGGACAGTCTCTGTCTGAATAGTGAAGTCAAAGATTATGGTTTATCTTTGCCTCATGTTCTGCAAGTGAAGTCAGCAGCAGATATGTAGTAGAATTAAGACCTGTAATTGTTTCTTCAGTGTTTGAGAATTTTCATATGTTGATAGATGGAAAAGTTAATGATAGAAGAGTTAGCTTTCTATTCATTTGTTTGCTCATCAATTACTGACCATCTGTGGTTTGCTGGAAATTGTGCTAGATACAAAGATGAGCAAGATATATCTGGGATTTTTTGCATGCCCACACCTAGAATTCTGATTAAATCTTGCATTTAATTCTTCTTCATGTCCTGATTGACATAACTTCTAATACTAGACTCAACCTGAGTCTTGTGTTCTCTCTATAAAGGAATATAGAAAACTAATGAAAAAGGCTAACTATATGTGAGACATCTGCCATAAAAATCTACTCATGGCTTTCCATTCTCCAATTAGTCAAACCCAAACATTTCTACCCAGCTTTCTAAAATCAACTTCTCAAAAATTAACTTCTCATTCTGTAGTAAACTTTCTCCACTACCTCCATGCTCAACCTCTGCCTCCCAAATATTAGGTTTTTTTTCACTTTATAGACAGACTTCTGCCTCCATTTATCTCAAGTTGGTTCCATGATGTTTGGAACCCCAGTTTCTTTATCTATAAAATTAGGATAATACCTGCTTCCTAGGGAATTGAGGTAACAAATTTAAATCTCCTCTCACAACTCATTATGAGATGTTCAATGAACATCTTCTCCATTCTAAAAAGGGAACATGTCTTCACCTATACAAAGCTAAGACATTTTTCAAACCCAGAATGCCACTTCTTCAAATTCTATCACAATGACTTTTTAAATTTTATGTATCTTTTTAACATAGACTCTAGAACATATTGTCTGCAAATTAGAGTTTTATTAACTTCTGCTTTATTAACTAACTGCTCTTTAACTTCTACATAACTTACCCAAAGTAGGCCCCCATAACACATTTTCTTATTTTCAAAATGATACATCTTTCTTAATCTTATCTCTCTATGACTTGGTAGCTGAAAAGGAATCATTAAACTTATTTTGAAATAATATATAACAATTGATATAATACTTGGCACATAATAGCTGCTTAATATTTTTTATATTTAATTTACTTTGGTTTATGAAGGTTGCTCTGGTAAACTAACAGCCACTCCAGTTTTACACATAAGTGATTATATTTATTGTTGTTAAGAATTACGTATCTGGGAATCAGCAGTTAGCGTAATGGCTATGTCGCTGGATTCCCACGTAGTCGACCGCGTTTCGTGTCCCGGACCCGGTGGCTTAAAAAACTCATGCCGGGCGCGTGTGCGTGCGTGCCCAAGATCCCGAGAGGAGAATGGAGGAGAAGGGATTGCGGCGTGACCATCCCCCCTATTAATGCCTCCATGCATCACCATGTTTCTAGCTAACAAGTCTCATTTTTAACATTCTAATCTACTCTCCTTTTTACTGATTTATGTCTGTCTTCTAACAACTTAGTCTTACTCATAATATTACTTGAGTTTTCTACTTGATATTTCCACTAGGCCTTCTACTCTTTTGTAACTCCTTTGGAAAGAGCAACATACCTTATTTCCTCCTTAGGTTGCAATTCACAGCTCTCACCCCTTGTTGAAAACATGGCTGGACCCTCTCAGCTCCTGTAGATTATTTATATCTTCTTGCACTGGCTTGTGAGAATTCTGCATTGTCCTTTGGCTCTTGGACCTTTACTTCATAAATTAGTGTACTGTGTAAAGAGACTACTTAAAGAAACTAAAAGGACTAGCTGGATTTGAAATGGGCAGACAGTGACTAAAAGAAGATAAAGGAGGACAAGGAAGAAATTGAGAGAGAGAAGTGAGCCTGTGTAAGCAAGCTGAGTGTGGCACTAACTGAATGGGAGCTTGGAGTGAAGTAGGAAATATCTGGGAGTCAGAAATTATCCATGTGGGATATGTAGAAAAAAGTGGGGAGAAAGAAACTTAGAATATTTTCGCACGCATTATGAATTAAATCTCTGTGACGTATTCTTGATTTTCAGTTACATTGGATGCCAAACTAATGTTTCCACAAATGGATCTACTAGGATGGGACAATAAAAGAGTCCTAATCTTATCCTAGTTTGAAATAGAAACTTTACCCCCACTGTTTTCACTGTCTTCCAGGGATTAGAATATGCCACCATTATTGATTCTTCCTTTTCCTTTGTTGTGTATTTCCAATCAGTCTAACTCCTACCAAATTTTCCATTACCTTCCTATTCACCAGTCCATTGTTCTCACAACTAGATCATTAAAACTGAGACCAGCAGATGGCATAATGATTATGTTGCTGGAATCCCCCATGGTCAACCATGGTTTGAGTCCCAAACCTGGCAGCTTGAAACTCAAGCCAGAAGGCTGTGTGTGCATACCCAAAATCCTGAGAGGGGAATGGAAGAGAAGGGATTGTGGCATGGCCATTTCTTGTTTTCTGTCTCTCTGTCTCTCTGGTGAATGTGTGCATCCTCTAGCAAAAATCTCTTATTAAAAAAAAAAAAGAGTGCCTACTGACTTTTCTATCTATAATCTATAATCCTTTAACCTATCTATAATCCTTTCATTTTATCCTGCACTATAGTTATCATGACATTCCACTATTTCTAAGAATGCCTCAGTCCCTGCCCTAGAGTTCAGTAGAAATAAAGTAACCAGCTCTATGTCAATCTGGCCCCTTTCTGGTCCCATGGTGGGATCTGTTGATTTGTAAGCGATGTATGTGAATGATGCTTGAGATTGGGACAGTCTCTGTCTGAATAGTGAAGTCAAAGATTATGGTTTATCTTTGCCTCATGTTCTGCAAGTGAAGTCAGCAGCAGATATGTAGTAGAATTAAGACCTGTAATTGTTTCTTCAGTGTTTGAGAATTTTCATATGTTGATAGATGGAAAAGTTAATGATAGAAGAGTTAGCTTTCTATTCATTTGTTTGCTCATCAATTACTGACCATCTGTGGTTTGCTGGAAATTGTGCTAGATACAAAGATGAGCAAGATATATCTGGGATTTTTTGCATGCCCACACCTAGAATTCTGATTAAATCTTGCATTTAATTCTTCTTCATGTCCTGATTGACATAACTTCTAATACTAGACTCAACCTGAGTCTTGTGTTCTCTCTATAAAGGAATATAGAAAACTAATGAAAAAGGCTAACTATATGTGAGACATCTGCCATAAAAATCTACTCATGGCTTTCCATTCTCCAATTAGTCAAACCCAAACATTTCTACCCAGCTTTCTAAAATCAACTTCTCAAAAATTAACTTCTCATTCTGTAGTAAACTTTCTCCACTACCTCCATGCTCAACCTCTGCCTCCCAAATATTAGGTTTTTTTTCACTTTATAGACAGACTTCTGCCTCCATTTATCTCAAGTTGGTTCCATGATGTTTGGAACCCCAGTTTCTTTATCTATAAAATTAGGATAATACCTGCTTCCTAGGGAATTGAGGTAACAAATTTAAATCTCCTCTCACAACTCATTATGAGATGTTCAATGAACATCTTCTCCATTCTAAAAAGGGAACATGTCTTCACCTATACAAAGCTAAGACATTTTTCAAACCCAGAATGCCACTTCTTCAAATTCTATCACAATGACTTTTTAAATTTTATGTATCTTTTTAACATAGACTCTAGAACATATTGTCTGCAAATTAGAGTTTTATTAACTTCTGCTTTATTAACTAACTGCTCTTTAACTTCTACATAACTTACCCAAAGTAGGCCCCCATAACACATTTTCTTATTTTCAAAATGATACATCTTTCTTAATCTTATCTCTCTATGACTTGGTAGCTGAAAAGGAATCATTAAACTTATTTTGAAATAATATATAACAATTGATATAATACTTGGCACATAATAGCTGCTTAATATTTTTTATATTTAATTTACTTTGGTTTATGAAGGTTGCTCTGGTAAACTAACAGCCACTCCAGTTTTACACATAAGTGATTATATTTATTGTTGTTAAGAATTACGTATCTGGGAATCAGCAGTTAGCGTAATGGCTATGTCGCTGGATTCCCACGTAGTCGACCGCGTTTCGTGTCCCGGACCCGGTGGCTTAAAAAACTCATGCCGGGCGCGTGTGCGTGCGTGCCCAAGATCCCGAGAGGAGAATGGAGGAGAAGGGATTGCGGCGTGACCATCCCCCCTGGGGGGTGATTTCTCGCTTTCTGTCTCTATGTCTCTCTCTGTCTGTCTGGCGAGCACACGTGCCCTACAGTGAAAATCTCTCCAAAAAAAAAAAAAAAAGAATTACGTATCTGTTGATCTGAGCAAAATAAATTAATATTTTAATAGAATATTGGTGCAAGAATACTTCAAAAAGTTTCTGGAAAATAGAATTAGCACATGAACTTATTTTGGTGGAAAAAAAATTGTATTGGTTTATATTTACCAAAGAGAGAGAGAGAAAGCAACACCAATGGTTGTGGTGGTCACAATGCAATTCTTTTTCTTTAATTTCTCCATCCTGTCAGTATTGTGGGTATATAAGTACCTCCAGCCAGCATACTTTTCAAGCTGCCTGGGCTGGGATTAGAACCACCTATGGGATTTGGCTACCTATGTATACTGATTAGCCACTGAGATATGAGGCTGGCCTTGGTGGGAACAAAACTTTAAAATTCATGCATAGTTTTTCCACAGTATGCATTTTCCAAAAACATTTTGAAGACCTCATGTATATGTTAATGTAGCGATTTTTGGTAAAGGGCGCATGTACTCACCAGAGAGACAGAAAAAGACAGAGAGATAGAAAGTGAGAAATTATCCCCCAGAAAGGATGGTCATGCCACAATCCCTTCTCATCCATTCTCCTTTCTGGATCTTGGGCATGCATAAACATGCATCTGGTGTGAGTTTTAAGCCATTGGGTCTAAAACTCGAACCTTGGTCGACTACATCTAGCAACATAACGATTATGCCAACTGCTGGTCCTAAGGTTAAGTAAAAGACTTTTTTTTTTTTTTAAGAGATTTTTGCTATAGGATGCATGTGCTTGCCAGAGAGAAGGACGAAATGAGAAATCACCCTCCAGGGGAAATAGCCGCACTGTAATCCCTTCTCCTCCATTCTCTCTAGATTTTGGGAAAGCATGCACACATGCCCAGTGTGAGTTTCAAACCACCTGGTCCAGGACTCAAACCACCATCAGCGATGTTGGAGTTCAGCAATGTAATCACTATGCCATCTGCCTGTCCTCTGACTTGAGTTTTAAGCTGCCGAGTCCAGGACTTGAACCACAGTCAACTACATGGAAGTCTAGTGACCGTAGTCATTGCATCATCTGCTGGTCCTAAGAATAGGACATCTTAAGGGTGAACAAAAATTAATAAAAAGCAATGAAATCAGTTGAAAAGAAGGAATAGGTACCACCTAACCCATTAGAATGGCTAAGATTTTAAAAAGTAAAGAGTTATAAATGCTGATGAGGCTGTGATGAAAAGGGAACTCTCTCATAATGCTGATTGGAATGTAAATTACAATACCATAGCCACTATGGAGAACAATATAGAGGTTCCTCAAAAATCTACAAATATAGCTACCATAGAATTCAGCAATTCCTCTCCTAGTATATATCCAAAGGATAGGAAAACACTTGCATATCCATGTTTGTTGCAGCATTATTAACACTTGCTAGGACATGGAATCAACCCAATTATCTAAGAACAAATGAATGAATTGAAAAAGTGTGGCACATATACACTATGGAATAATACCCAGCCATTAAAAAAAAAAATGAGACGCTGGCATTTTATAGAAAGTGGGTGAATATGGAAGATTTAACGTTGGGTGAAGCAAGCCAGACTATGAAAAGGAAGTATTGTATGTTCCCACTTAACATATACCAAATGACTGCACTCTATGACATAAACTGGAAGATTGGAAAGAATAGAGGTATGGAGAGTAACCGTGGATACTAGAGTTTTGTAGGAGGAGAATGGGAAGTTGGGGGCCGGAGGGAGAAAATCAGGAGGGGAAGAAATAAAAAGCATTTAACAGACACAAAAGTGTAAAATTATTTGTTAAGGATGATGTGCATAATAATATCTTTGCCTGGACTAATATGCAGTATATTTCTTTTGTATGCTGCAAAGATGTACAAACTGATAAAATCTAAATAAAATAAGGGGGAAAAGAGAAAAGAGGGAATAGGAAGGGACAAGGAGGAATTGTTTTTTAAGAGCTCAGAGGAGCCTGAATTGCACTACCATGTTTCAGGTAATAACGAGACCAGGTTGTATGAACCTGGACCCTAGAGCCTATCTCCTTTTGGGAATTTCTTTTATAAAAACAAATACAAAGCTACAAAGACAAACTTACATACAGGCCTGAGAAGCAGCTTGTGAAATTGAGTGTCTATGAGGAGCAAGCTTCATCAGTTCACGATTAACCAATCTCTGGACCTAGGATCTCAAATAATTAGCCCTGTAAGCTATGGTACAATAAGCAAAAAACACTTCCTTCTCCAGAAAATATGCTTGATATGTTGTTCTACCCATTTCTACCTTACATCTTGGAGTTTTTCCCAAGTATTTGTACCACTGAGACATATCTATGCCTGGGCATTGTAAAATGGTGACCACCCATTCACTGATCCTTCCCTCAGTTTTTATTTAATTCTCCATAACTGCTCAAGACAAATCAAACTCTTGGTGTTCAGCTTCTCTGATCCAGAAGGATGCTGTAGGTTAGATAAGTAAGGCACAATGGAATTAGGAAAAGAGATGTTCAGCTTTAATGCCATTAGGAGAAATACTGCTTTGAATGATAAAAAAAAAAAAAAAAAAAAAAAGAAGGTAAAATGAACACCAGGAAAGGACTGGGACATAACGACAGCTCACACCATTTGAGCAATCCCAGTAACTATATCAATCGCACATAGGCATTCAGTTCTTGGCATTGGAGGCACCATTTTTTTTTTTTTTTTTTTGCTTGTTGCGTTGTTTTGTTTTTACATTGTATATACTGTATTACATAAATTTCATCTACAACTTATAGAGATACTTAGTTTTTTAGGTCTCTCTTTGATTTCCAATCATCAACCTATGGAAAAGTCCTCCCTGTCTTATCTCATACTTCCAAATCTACCTAATTTATCCTCTCTCTCTTTTGCTTTCTTTACTTTCTGTAAATCAGAACATTGCATGTCTATTATGGGCCAATTCTTCTTTAGTGAAACTAAAACAAATATAATGGAGGAGACGTTAAAAATAGTTGCAATTTAATAGGATGAGTTGCATGATAGTATATTGTTGGTCCATTAAATGGTTCATATGTACATGTTCATGGGTGGTTATGACTGCAGTGCTCATAAGGCATGAATATGAGTGAGAAAATAAAAATTAAAAGTACATTCAGAGGTTTGCAGAGACTTCATCTTTAAGGAATTTGAATTGTGCTCTTGAAGGTAATGAGAAGTTCCTTAGGTAGCTTTAAGAAGAGACATGATATGGTTATGTTTGGATTTTATAAAGATAACTTTAGCAGTTATGGAGAGAATAGAGAATAAGTTACAGGTGACTGTATGATATGAAGGGAGATAGTTTTGTGACTATTAACAGTAATTCAGGAGAAAAATATTTTAAGAAAATTCTGAAGAAAGCAATGGTGGTATCCAAAATGCTGTACTAAAGGATTGCATCTGTAGATTTTGTATAGTAAACGGATTGAGGAAGAATAAAAATATTTAAAAAAAGATGACTCCCAAATTTCCCGTTTGGGAACTAGAAGAATTTGTTGTCATTCTCAGAATCAAGGAATACATATGGACAAACATGCTTAATACTAATTATTGAGCACTTTCTACATGATAAGGGGATGCTAAGCACTTAACATATCTCAGAGTATCATCATAAAACACATATTATTATAGTGAATATTTTTAAAGATTTTTTTCCATAGACTGGGTGCACTTGCCAGAGATAAAGACAGTGAGAGGGAAAGTGAGAAATCACCCCCTGAGGCTGATGACCATGCCACAATCCCTTCTCTCCCATTCTCCTCCTGGGATCTTGGTCCTATTTTCATATGTACCCAGAGTGATTTTCAAGCCATGAACCAAGGTGCAGTGGTTGGCCATATGGGAGGTCAGTGATGTAACCACTACACCATCTGCTGGCCCCTATTATAGTGAATTCAAAGAAGAAGAAACCAAGACCTCAAAAGTGAAGTAGCTTGTCAAAAATGACACAAGTGATGGGGAAAGCTGGATGCAAATGTAGGAGTATCCGACACCGAGCTTCGTTTCTTAACAATATAACCACATTCACTGAAGTGTGGTCCAGAGGTTACCTGCATCACTGTCTTAACCTTCTAAAGAGTTTCCTAGATCCAACTCAATCTATTGAAACAGAGTTCCTAATGGGTGGGGACTGAACTCAACAGGTGTTTCTTATGTACTTCAAAGTTTACATACCACTGCGGAACACACGAGGGGTGTTTGAAAGGTTTGTAGAGGGTTGTCTCCATGGTGCAGTGGTAGTACGTAGTGGTAATGAGCTGCTCAAAACAAACAAACAAACAAAAAATACAGATTCTCTCCCCTCCACTGGAGGAGAATAGAGGAGAAGGGATTACTGAGTGGCCATCCCCCCTGGGGGGTGATTTCTTACTTTCCCTCTGTCTCTGTCTCTGTCTCTCCCTCTCCAGTGAGTACACCTTGCCTTAAAGCAAAAGCCTCTTAAACCAAAACAAAACACAAAACAAAACAAAACAAACAAACAAAAAACACATGCCGCATGGCAACTAGTGTTTGAATCCTTGGCCTGAAACGTGCCAAGTTTTTAAACACATGCAAGTGTTTAACATCTCATGAACTAGAGGACTAAAGGAAGGGGATCAAAGCTTGGACAGATCCTGTAGAAGGTGCTCAACTACCCCCCCTTTTCTCCCCATTTCTCCCTCTCACATGTGCGTGAACATACTCTATCATGAAAAAGGAAAAAGTAAATTTAAAAAAGGTCGTAGAAAATGTGCATTATGAAGAAACTATGCATGGATTTGAAAATTTTACCATTAAAATAGACTTATACTTTAATTTCATTTTTCCAGTAATTTTTTAAGAGAGATTTTTGCTGTAGAGTGTGCGTACTCACCAGAGAGACAGAAAGGAAGGATTAACCCCCCGCCCCGCCCCGGGGTATGGCAATGCTGCACTACCCTTCTCCTCCATTCTCTTGGGATTTTGCACATGCACATGCATATGCCTGGTGTGAATTTTAAACCTCTGGGTCTGTGACTTGAATGGTGGTCAGCCACGTGGGAGTCCAATGACGTAACCATTATGCCATTTGTTGGTCCCTTCCACTAGTTTTTAAAAATCCTCCTTGTATTTATTACTCTTTGGTAGATGATAACAAATTCATTTGTTTTTAAATATAGGACTTTTTAGTATCTTTTTAGCAACAATCACGAACTTAAACATTGGGTCGTCAGGAAACTCATGGTGCATTTGTGCTTAGGAAAACAGAAAAATACATCATGACTTTTCTGACAACCTAATAGAAAAATTATATATACAAAATAAACAACTTTTTTCTCTATACCATCTCACTATAAGTTGTAGACTTAATGTCCCAGAGCCTGCTAACATTTTAGCACCTCCTACAAATAAGGACATTCTCCTACATAATTACAATTTGATTATCAGTTCAAGAAACTGATTCAGATACTTTTCTACCATATAAGTTTCAGACTCCATTCAATTTCACTAGATGTCCCAATAATGTCTTTTATTAAAAAAATTATCTCCTTTGGGGACCAGCAGTTACTGTAATGGCTATGTCGCTGGACTCCCACTTAATCAACCGCAGTTCACGTCCCGGACCCAGTGGCTTAAAACTCATGCCGGGCGCGTGTGCGTACATGCCCAAGATCCCAAGAGGAGAATGGAGGAGAAGGGATTGCGACATGGCCATCCCCCCTGGGGGGTGATTTCTCGCTTTCTGTCTCTCTGTCTCTCTCTCTCTGTGTCTGGCAAGCACATGCGCCCTATAGCAAAAACCTCTCCCAAAAAAACTTATCTCCTTTGGTGGCATTAGTTATTAGATCTCCTTAGTATCCACCCGTCGGGAACTGTTTCTCAATCTTTTCACAATACGTTTAGATATTACAGGAGAGTTATTGCATAGAATATCAATCAATTTAGATTTATCTGATATTTTCTCATGATTAGATTCTGATTATGCATAAAAATATTATAGAAGTGATACCTGCCTTGCTTAGGCCACCTGAGAGCTTTTGGACTGAATCACTCAGTAATGGAAAGGAAACAAATGAAGAAATAATTTGTCAATATGTTGAATTTAAGATTCTTCTGAATCATTTAGGTGATGTATGTTCAGTAGCTGAATAAGTGTGCCTGAAGTTCAGAAGATAAATCAGAATTGACAAAATTTTAGACCTATAAAAGTATGCCTGGTAGTTAAAGCTATAATTATGGATTAACTCAGTAAGGGACTTCTTGTAGATTTAGAAGGGAAAAGGCCAAAGGAAGAAACCATGGGTAAACCTTGATTTTAAGGATCTAAATAGGAAGTAGAATAAGTAAAAAACAAAATTGAAAAGAAGATGGTGGAAAGATAAAAAAAAAGAAAAGGAAAAAAAAATAAACACTGAAGCAAAGTCAAGAAAGCTAATGGAGCTGAAGGTTTCATCCCTAGATTAATCCTTCCTGTTGATCTTTCCCTGGAACTGTCCTTCCACTTGTACTATAATTGGACTTTCTTTGATAATGTGGCAACTCTCATACTTCTTTTAACTGACATTTGCTCCTTTTCTCTTTGTCTTAAATTCACTAGTCCAAAAAATGAATACAGCTTTTGAAGACAGTGTATCTCTTATTTCCGAAAACTCTTTTTTTTCCTGATAGCAGGCACTATGTTCTTTTTTACCATGAAAGAGTGGCCTACTGGATGGTTCATTTTCTTCCAAAACCAAAGGGGAGAAAAATAAAAACAACTTCTTTATTAAGAGACAACCTTGGGCCAGCCTTGTAGCACAGTGGTTAAGGGAGCAAGATCACACTTGGTCAACTGCAACTTGCAGAACACACTGGAAGTACATGCCCAAAATGCTGATGGGAATGAATGGAGGAAGAAAGGATTGCCCATTGGGGACCACTTTCTCTCATTCTCTTTCTCTCTCACTCTCTGACAAGCTCATGTACACTCTGACCAAACAAAAAAAAAAGAGTCAAATTTTGTTGTATTTTTTTTTAAACTTCTCATATGATCTATAACTCTCATTCATATTTATTTACAAAAGAGAGAGAGGGAAGGAGAGACCTGTTTAACAGTTGGCTTGCAGGCAGTGGTGAATAACATCCTTGGACCTACTAGATGAAGAGGCATTGGCTACCTGTGTGAGTGAATATGGGGGATAGTCCTAGATCTTTGCCCTTTAATCCCTATCCTTTCTTCCCTAATACTCTTATCTACTCTCATTTTCAATTCCCTCTTTAGACTAATGTCTGATACATTTATCATCTCCAGGATAATGCCTTCCCTGAGGTATTGACCCACACTGACCTGAAAATTTCAAGGTGTGGAGAGGCAGCATAGCATAGGAATTGAGAATTTCAACTCTGTTGACCGCTTTCTTGGGCTTGTATTTGACTCTGGGATTTATAAACTATGTGATTCTGAGCAACTTATTTAATCAATTTTTACTTCATTCCTTTATTTGTAAAACAAGGCAGATAATAATATCTACCTCATGGTGCAGATATTAAAAAGGAAAGACTCAATGTGTGAATATAGGTAAAGCATTCGTCACAATATAGAACAGTCTTCGTCACAGGTAAGTACTATAGAAGTGTAACTACGATGTCACACAAGGAATTAAACTTCACATTACAACCTTGAACTCTTGCTCCACCCACAATTCCAAACCTGACCTATCATGTCTCAGTAAAATGTGCCACAAATACCTACTTGATCAAGCCAGAAATCTGAAGAACTGGTCTTTATTATTTCTTGCTCATATCTAACTGATATATGATGTGGTCATGAAGTATTAAAGAGAGGTAGAGAGCTCCATTGAATCTAGTTTGAAAATAAATTCTAAAGTCATTCACTTCTGTCCATTTCCATTCCTTTTACCCTAGCTCAAGCCCCCATCATGCCTCACTGGATTAGTAAACTTCCTACTCATTGCTCTATTTCTGCTCCTTAAGTCCCAATGATTAACAAGACCCTGGCATTTGATAGAAAGTGGTCAGATATGGAGGATCTATTGCTGAGTGAAGTAAGCCAGGCTATGAAAGAAAGATATTGTATGTATCCACTCAATATATACCGACTATCCGCACTCTATGGTAGAGAGCGAAAAATTGGAGGACATAAAAGCAGTGAAGGTACTTAGCGAGAATAGGACAGTGTGGAATGCGGGGGTGAGGAGAAGTGGATAGAGAAAGATAGCAAGAGAACAATAGAGAGGCAGGACATTAGTGAGAAACAGATATGGCTTATTACCTGTTGATGATATGTATAGTATTCTCAACTGGATTGGTCTGAGAAGTATTTCATGATGGGTAAAGTCTTTTTACAAGCAATAGTGATTGACTGTTTTAAAAAATAATTAGAATAATAATAAAAATTGAGAAAATCATAGAAAAGATATTGAATGTTGAAGCGGGGAGATTAATGTCTCTGTATTGACTGACATGCATGGCATTCCCTTTTGAAAAAGCAATGTAGGGACCAGCAGTTAGTGTAATGGCTATGTTGCTGGACTCCCACGTAGTTGACCACAGTTCACATCCTGGACCCGGTGGCTTAAAACTCACGCTGGGCGCGTGTGCGTGCGTGCCCAAGATCCTGAGAGGAGAATGGAAGAGAAGGGATTGCGGCGTCACCATCCCCCCTGGGGGGTGATTTCTCACTTTCTGTCTCTCTGTCTCTCTCTGTCTGTCTGGCAAGCGCCCGCGCCCTATAGCCAAAACCTCTCAAAAAAACAAAAAAAGCAATGCAATACACTGTAAAGTTATATGTAATCCAATGTAATATAAAGAAGATTATGATAATAAAAATTAAAAAAAATAAAAGAAAAAGAAAAAGTGAGAAGAAAAAAAAAAAAGACAGAAAGAACATTGAAAATGTAAATCAGATAATGACACACCTCCCCTTGAAACCATCCAGTTTCCACTCCGCTTAGAACAGCATCCAGAGTCTATCTGGCCTTCAGGCTTACATGTGTTCTCCTCCTTGCATGCTTCCCCAGCCTCATACCATCTGCTCTCCCTCCAGTTTCCATGCTCTAGGATCCTTCACTTTGTATCAGTTCCTATGAAACCCAAGTTCTGTCCCAACTGAGGACCTGGCAGTTCTCTGCCTGGAATGATCACCCTTCCAGGTTCTAACCCCAAACTTAATTTTTTCTTACCTCTTGGGTCTCAATTTAAATACTACCTCCTAAAAACGTTCTTCCCCTACAACTTACTTAAAGTCCTCTCACTACTCTTTTCTTTCATAGAACTATATTGTTTCTCTTAAGTTTCTTATCTTCATTTATAATTATGTAATTGTTTACTTTCTTAGAAACTGCCATTTCAAATTAATTGTAAGCTTAAAGACTATTTATTTACCACACTACCCCCAGTTTAGAGTATAGTAATCTGAGAAGTACCGACACGTAATAGCTGTTTATTAAATGAATGAATGAATGAGTGAGTGAGTTAGTAAAAGATAAACATATAGATGAATTCCTTCAGGTTGTAAAAATCCTTCTTGGAAGCTGGAGATCAATAAAGGGGATATTCTTTTTTAGGAAAACTACCAGAATATATTGTTAATAAATAGGTGTTTCCCTGATGCTCAGACTGGAAGTGCTTGTTTAAAAATACCAGTACCTGTGGCCATCCTCAGACCAGAGAATTAGAATTTCTTTTTTTTCTAAGAAATACTTATTTAATTTTATTTATTATTATTATTATTTTAATTTGCTTTAGGGCACATGCACTCATCAGAGAGACTGAATGAAAGTGAGAAAGCAAGCTACCAGTTCCAGAATTAGAACCACAGTCAGCCATGTGGGAGTCCAGTGCCTTCACCACCACACCTCCTGCTGGCTCTGAGAATTAGAATTTCTAAGACGTAGGGCCCAAGAATCAATTTTGTAATTATGCATCCGGGTGACTCTGGTGCACACTGGATTCTGTTACCATGAGAATGGGCCACCTTTCTAAGTATTAAATTTGCAGGTGTTGTCCACTCTCTGGAAGTGCTGAGTGCAGAGAACACCACCAGGATTACTATGGCAGGGCATGCAGCGTATGTTTTCCAATTAGGAATTTGCTGCGGGGATGGTTAAAATCAAAATTCTGCTCTTTTTTTTTTTCTTTAAGTTTCTCTTTTCTTCTTTTTCTTTTCTCTTTCTTTCTTTCTCTTTCTTCTTTTATTCTTCTTTGCTTTACTTTTTCTCTCTCTTTCCTATTTTCTTCCATTGATGAACAAGAGAAACAGAGAGAGACAGAAATACAGGCACTGCCAACAGGGTCTTTACACTGCAGTCCACCACCAGCTTCATCCAGCCCAGATCATGGGCATTTGCCTGGCTGGCTTACTCAGAGGTCTCTGATGTGAACATGGAAACTTCTCACGTGGGTGTGCCTCTCAGAGTGTTATGTTACTGCTGCTGCAGCACTATCCACCTTCCAAATTCTCAATCTCAGTGAGATTAGTTTGACTGTAACCACTCCAAGGTGGTTTGGATGAAGTATCACAATCCGAAGAGGTGGTAGAATAGAATGAATTATTACAGAGGTTAGCTGGTGTCCCAGTGGTTAAGAAAGCTGGACCTAAATGGCCAACCAAGTGGTTTGAATCCCAGCCCTGGTGGCTTGAAAAACATCACATGTGTGCATATGTGCTCAAGTTCCCAACAGGATGGAGAAATGGAGAAGGGATTGTGGTAGGACCACATGCCTCCTCTTCCTCTCTCTCTCTCTCTCTCTCTCTCTCTCTCTCTCTCTCTGTTTGTCTCTGGCAACTACATGCATCTTCTGGCCACCCCAAAAAATTAATTAACTAACTAATTAAAAATAAATTCAATAAATAATCAAGCCGCTCAGACTCCTCCCCCTTCATATGCTTTTTCAGTGGGTTTTGACACATACCTACAAATCTGCCCTAGTCGTGACAGTTTTGTGTGATTTTTTTTCCCAAAGATACTGGCAGATTATTTTTGTATTTTATGCTATAAAATTTCTGCTTACTTTTTATACATAATTACACTTAATTATGTATCAGGAGTGAAATGGAGATTCTAGGAAGTTGTGTTCGGTTCTTGGTGACTCTGTATTCTCAACACACAGTACTCTCTAGGTGCAGAAGTAGCTTAAGGAGAAATGTGATTGTTGACTGTAAGTATCTAATCTCACCCTAGATTGCAAACATCTTTTATTATTTCTATGTTCTTCACAAAATTCTTGATATAGTAATTATCCCATAAATAGCTAACTAATGTGGGAGAGGGAGCTTGAAGGAAATAAAAAATATGAGAAGTCAGGATAGATCCACCAGAAACCAGTTGCTTTTTGAAGTGCCACAATAGGAAGTTCTCTGTCTCTCAAGGTCAAGTGATCACTTCAGCAGAGGATGCTTTCAGTCTTCCAATACTCTCCTCACACCAGTGGTTTTCAACAAATGGACTTGAAACGGGTCTTGGATTTCAGTCTTGTGAGAGAAGAAGGAACCAGGTTTTGAGCACCAAGTCAGAGTTTTCAGGATTCAAAATGCTCACACTAACTCTCAAATTGCTTGATGGAATCAGGACTCAGAACATTCTCATCTACAT
This sequence comes from Tupaia belangeri chinensis, assembly GCF_000334495.1. Classification (NCBI taxonomy): domain Eukaryota; kingdom Metazoa; phylum Chordata; class Mammalia; order Scandentia; family Tupaiidae; genus Tupaia; species Tupaia belangeri. The sequence goes on from NW_006159750.1 coordinate 3,291,959, forward strand.
GACATTCTAACGCCGTTGTTTCTTGCAAGTTAGTTGAATTTAAATACTAACAACCCACTTCAATGTTGTTATTAATATTTTAATATCTGCTTTCTGATCTACTCTGAGACTATCTGCAAGACAAAATACTTTATTAAACATCTGTGAGTGAGTATTTTAGGAAAATAATTTCTAAAAAGCAATTTCCCTACTGTTGACAATAATGTCATCTTAGTACAATGTTTTTCTGTAAGTCTTCACTTTTAACCCCACTTAACTCTGTTAGTATTTATTTCTTCTCCAGTACATACAAAGTAATGATTGAGACTGTGATGCAGGAATCCATTTTTGTGGCTTGTGGCTTGAGAATGTATTTGACTCCTTCTAAAAACTTGGTCTTCTTGACCCCTGTGGCCTTTAACCAGTTTGAAAATCCTAACTGTAATCCTCTGTGAGGATTTACACAGGTGTCTATTATGGCCCCAAATCTGTGATATAGCTCCCAGTATTCTCCTTGCAGAAAGGTTAAGCCCTCTGGTCTTTATTCCTGAGTAAAAAAGTCCACAAGGTGTTAGTCTTGCCAGGGAGAAGATTGAAACAAGCTACAACTTCAATCAGGCCTTAAGCCTGTGTCTGCCGTGGAGGAATCTTCGTGATAAACAACAAGTTCCATTAGGAAACAGAGTACTCAGTTTTTAACCCCAGAGTTACGAAAATAAAATTCTTCATCCTCTCCTATTCTTAGGGTGGCCATATTGTCCAAATTAAAATTTGGAACTCACGCTCTGTCAAATACATAAGTACTTTTTTAAGTTCATTGTTTTTTTTTCTTTCTCTTTTTTCTTCCTTTTGTTCTTTCTTTCTTGTTCTTTCACAAGAGAGACAGAAAGCAAGAGGCAGAAAGAGAAAGACAAGCACCTTCAAGAGATCTCACACTGCAATCCTTCCCCCAGTCTTCAAACAGTGAGGACTATGGGAGTGCCTGTCCACACCTGAGAAATGAACCCTGATCTTCCATATGGATTCCAGCATTGCAGAGCCTTGTGCTACCACAAATTGTGGTGTATTCCACCACAGCTGGGCCTACATAAGAATTTCTGTCAGAATAGTTTTAGAATATTTAATGTTGGGACAGTCTCTTACTATCTGTGTATACCCCACATTGGGACCCAATGTACCAGTTATCAAGGCAAGTTACAAACTGAGATCACACTGCCATTTGTAGAGATCGCTGCCCATTATGTCCAAGGGTCAATGAGCAATTGAAAACATGCTGCCTCATGGGCCCTTCCTGTCTGAGGATACACAGTCTATCTCTATAACGGTGGCCATCAGGGATTGTCAGTATGTCAGTACTGGTGGTGCCGATATTTATCCTTCAGACTTCTGAGATGTCTATGATTTTGAATTGTCTGTACCGCAGGCCTGACTTCTCTCCACTTCCCTAATGCCGGTAACAAATCTAAGAGACCTGAAGCAGGCATCTTCACATGACCTTGGGGTAGTCTGCATTTTCAGGAAGGTCACAACAGAGGGCCTTCCCATGTTATTGGCAAGAAGGAATCTGGGAGCAGAAGGAGTTGGAGCAAAGAGGAACGGCCCAGAAGTTCCAAGAAAGGACTAGGAGGATGAGTTCCTGCACCCAAATTATACCTCTGATATAAAGGAGTCAATCACCAGAGTCAATCACCAGCTCTCAAAAACTGTCCTGCTTGGTTGAGTTCTAGGGAGAGGAAGTGAAAGAGGAAAGAAGTCATCTGCCCAAGACTGAGCAGCAGTAAAAGCTTGGTGCTCATGGTTCATCTCTCTGAGCAATGAAAAGGAGGCCCTGCCCCTAATTTCTGCACTCTTTAAAGGCCGTGCATTGGCTAAGCCCCAATGGTGTCTGTTTCAGAATCACAGTGGCAACGGGTTGGGAGTGCCATCTCAGGATGCTGCTACTTGTCCTGGTGTCCTTTTCGACTATCACTTTTCAATAATACAAGCAAGGACAAGCTGGATGCAAATGGGTGCAAGGCAGCTCTGTCTCACTGTTTTTCACGATTGGTTTAGGTGTTAACCCAAATGCTTCTCACAGCCTCTTGTAAGGACATGCCTGCTTAGCTTGTAACTTTTATTTCAGTGGCAAGTCTCCCGTGAGAATTCCCTGCATTTCCAGCTGTCATTCCCGATACTTTGTCAATAGGTAAAGCTAAGAAAGGCAAGGCAAGGTGATGATATCCACAAGTGTCACATTAATATTGCTTATAAAGGAATTCTTTTTAATGTTTAATTTTTTTTTTTTTTTTTTTACTTTGAAGGGTCTAACAGATGTTAGGCAAAAGATTTTTCTTTTCCAAATATCATTTGCCTAAAAGGAAACACCTTCCATTAATAGAAACAGTAAAGCATGTCTCAAATTTTATTTGTCCTTCTAAATTAATCAAGGAAGAATAATAGCGTTCCACTTTAGCTACAAATTGCTAATAATAACTAACTTTGATTCTCCCAGAGGTAAAAATTAACATTTTTTTTTTGAGAAGTTTTTGTTATAGGTTTTTGTGTTCACTCACCAGAAAGACAGACAGAGAGACAGAAAGCAAGAAATCACCCCCCACGGGTGATGGCCATGCCACAATTCCTTCTCTTCCATTCTCCTCTCGAGATCTTGGACACACACGCACACGTGCCCGACGTGAGTTTAAGCCACTGGGTTTGAAATTTGAATCACGTTTGACCACATGGGAGTCCAACAACGTAGCCATTACACCAACTGCTGGTACCAAAATATTAACATTTTTTAAATGAAATTAAACATCGCAGTCTTCTAATCGTTATGAAAATATTTAGCACAAATATCTGTTTAATTATTTAGGCATCTCTTAGTAATGTAAATATTATCAGCATAGTCATAAATATTTTCTGCTTTGTCGATAGACAATCAGCAAAGGATCTGTTGCTTGCAAGACTTAAATTAAGATCTATTTAAGGCTGCCTGCTGGCCACAAAATAATTACTTACACTCACTGATGCCCGATTCTGCTAGATTTAGCAGCAAGAAGTATTCCGTGCTTTTATAAGTAGAAAAAAGTTGCTTCAGCTTGTATAAATTTCATTGTGGATGTTATTAAAGAGGATTAGGGTGGGGTTGAAGTAGTTGAAAATTTAATTAATCTAATCCCTTTAACAAGAATTGTTTTCATATTGATAATTCTCTGTAACAACAGAATTACCAATCACATCCATGTGAAGTATTTACACAAAATATTTTAGCATATAATCTTTCCTTCAGCCTTTTCTTTGGGGAATGGTAAGATTTTTGGCTCCTTCAGCTTTCTTCTTTCTCACTCACCTAACATTCAGGAACCACAGAAACCTGTTTTATTTTTTTCCTCTTTCTGCTAATTTTCTCTCTCTGTCATTGACTCTCAGTACCTTATGTTAATGGCTGTCAAATCATTAATCTCCTAAGAGCATGAGTACTACGAAATAAAGAGAACAATCCAATTGATTCTTTTTGTATCCATTTCATTTAATGTGGATTCTCATTTGAAATTATTTGTTTACCCATCGATTTCAATAAATTGTAATACTGCTGAAATTATGGCTAAGAATAGAGTCAGATGAAGGACGAAACTGTCATTCTGGTCAACTTCCTCTGATCCTCTCCAGTGTACTGGGAATTGTTCTTAATCTGCTCAAATGTCACATTATCAAGGAGACCTTCTGTGACCTCTCCATGTAAAATTACAATCACCATTCACCCATCCCATACTATTTCCTTCTTTAACTGGCTTTTTTGTTCTCCAGAGTGTTTGTCACCCTGTACTCTAACCTGTGTGTGTCAGATTGTTCAGCACATGTCCCCCACTAGGGTGAAAGTGCCACAGGAAACAAAGACCTGACTCTGTTTACTAACATCTGGAAAGCCAAGCCAAGTGCCTTCAATACAGTAACGTAGGCAATCCATGACTGTCGGCCCAGACACAGTGGTGCAGGCAATAGGGGACCACTGCATGATGCTGGAATCATATGGGAGGCTCGGGTTTGAATCCTGAGTCTACCTGAACACACCAGGCATGCCCATGTATGCCCATGGTATTGGCTGGCTAGAAGGCTGGGAGGAGGATTTTGTTGTGGTGAGATCCTGTGGAGGGTTCCTGTCTCCTCTCACTCTCAAAATAAATAAATGTCAAAAATAAATCTTTAAATATATAATTGTTGAATGCATGACATTTTTCTCTCATGTTTCAAGTGCCTAAGTGCCAGATCTGTGAGAAGCAATAGAAAACGTGCTGTAAATGTAGACCTCTACCCTGAACTGGCTCTTATTTTCTTTGTTATATGATCTTGGGCAAGTTACTTAACACTTCTCTATGCCTTAATTTCCTCTTCTCTAAGTAGGGATATAACGGATTACTCTGGATAATGTATGTAAAGTGTCTGACACACAAGTGCTAACTAAATGGTGGTTAGTGCCAACAGCTTTTTTTTTTTAATTTTACTTTTATTCACAATAGAGAACAAGTGCATGCATGCACACATGAGAGAGACAGGAAGGAGGAGAGCAGCCCTGACCGTGTTCTGTGATACCACAACCCCCTTTCCCCAACCTGCCAGCTTGTTAGGATAGAGTGCCCAGCGTGTTTTCAGGCTGACCTGGAGATCTGAACCCGTGGTCAGCCATGTGGCTTCCAGCACAGCAGTCTGGTATGCTCTGGACTGTGCCACCTAGCGGGGGCCCGCTGACATGTTTGTTGAATTTAGAAATGAACACCATTTAGATAGATTTCTACGATACATTTGTTACTGTTGGCCCATACTCAGAATCAGCCTGACACACTCGTCCTGTGGTCCCAGCATCCTGTTCCCTCTCGGAGAAGCCCTGCACACTTAGGCTGAAAGTGAACAAATGCTATCTTCTAACACGCCTCAATACAAATACCTGATAACTCACTTCGTGTATCCTGCAGAGCTCATTCCTTTGTTTCCACACCCCTGACCTTAGATAAAGATGCTTTTTGTCAGAAGGAAGGTGGTTGTATTCAACTTAATGACTGTGCAGATGGCTACATGCCGACAGATTTTGAAGTGACCATATTTTTTTTTCAGTAAATTTCAAAAGAAGGTGTGATTTGTGTAAATCTGACCCCTTCCAGTAAAATGTGCATTTACATATATTTAGAATTTATAAATCCTGACAGATTCCACAATATTTATAGCCCTCCATAAAAAACCTTTGCCAGTTTGCAGAGCTTTGCATTTGGCTCTCTGGTATGCTTAAGAGAGTTTAAATAATAATAAATTTGGTGATTTATTCCACCTGGAACAGAAACTTATTTTTCCCCCTTGGCTCATTTTGAAGGGGATACTATAAATAGTGCCACAGACGCCCAGATCAGGAATAGGGAATTGAAATTTGAGAGAAAAGTACAGAAACATTTCCATTATCACTGATTCCTTGAATGTATTTTTAAAACAGTTTGGTTTTTCCAATAAGTACCCCCTCTCTTTGTCCTGCCCCATCTCAGATATACTTGAACCTCCCAAACCTGTTGCTAGCTTTACGATTCACTTGCATTAATGGGAAAGAGAGAGTGAAAGTATTAGCTGACTAGGTACGAGAAATTTGCCTCTTGGGAGGCCAAAGCAATTTTCCAGTGTTCATCTTATATTTCATAAGAGTCAGCCAGTACTGACATCAGTGTCTAAAGTGCACATTCACTACTGGGAACCTAACTCATGCATCCTACAGCTACAGCTTATAGTTCATTAATAAATAAATAAATAAATAAATAAATAAGAGAGAGAGAGAAACCTAAAGATAATACCAGAGGGTTTTGTTGTTGTCTGGGGGGGGGGAAGGGAGTTTCCTATCTATTCTTTTCTTTTTTTTTTTTTTTTGGAGAGGTTTTTGCTATAGGGCACATGCATTTGTCAGAAAGACAGAGACATATATAGAAAGCGAGAAATCACCCCCCAGAGGGGATGGCTACGCTGCAGTCCCTTCTCCTCCATTCTCCTCTCGGGATCTTGGGCACACATGCACACACACCCAGCGTGAGTTTAAGCCACCGGGTCCAGGACTCAAACCACGGTGGACTACATGGAAGTCCAGCGACATAGCCATTAGACCACATGCTGGTCCCAAGGCGGGGGAGGGGGGGAGGATCCTATCTTATTGCAGAATAAAGAATACTTGAACAATTGACTTCAAATGATACTTTTTGAAAAAATTGTGTGGCTATCTTATTTATCAGAAAGGATTTACTCAGTAAGTAACTTGACATGGCAGATATGAAGAGCCATAGATACTCTTTCTTTTCTTAAAAGCCAAATAAAGGAAAATCTGGGAGCCAGTCATTTGGCATAGAATCTACTGGTGAGAGCAGGAGAAGCCTTTTAGTACGGCGTAAATGTGTTATAACTTGTGATATAACAAACCTATTTATTTCCAGCTTCTTGAGTGGGCTGTGTAGAAAATAGCCTTTGTTAAGGGTGAATAATAGTAATAACTATCATCCATGGTGAGCTGCCATAGGCTGGCACAGAGTAACAAGTACATGGAGGGTCTGAGGTGTGGTGGGCAGTGCCCTCCTAACTGAGTTGTGGGTTCTCTTTTCTGGATAACATGGAGCACACCCACAGCCCAAGACATTCCAGCAATCCCCTTATTGCCAGCTAATAGGTTGGCAGATGTTTGGACCAAGCCCCAGAGCCTATAGTGTACCACATTATAATGATTTGTGGTGAATAAAGTAAGTGTTTTAAAACCAGACTTTATGAGGCAGGGGCCCAGCTAAGTATGATGGATCAGAGGCAAAGCTAAGTGAAGCTGAACATGGTACAGGGGTATTGTTGCCCAAAATGGGACACAGGTGTCTGCGCTTCGTTGTTCATTCTAAAGCTGTGCCTGAAAAATGACTTTTTAAAGAACAGAACTCTTAAGGAATGTCCTTGAAGCAGTGGAGAATTTCCCTTGCTTTTCTGTAATGTTTTTCTAAGAGGAAGCAGAGATATTGTGCCTAGACAGTTGCTCAGTGTCTTTGTGCTTCTGAGACCACATTATGGGTCTAACGCATAAGAGATAAATAAACTGTTTTCACTTCTTAAAGCCCATGGAAGGAGACACAAGAAGAAAATTACAGTATTGCTTTTCTAAAACCAGGATTTTTTGTTTTCATTTTATTTCATTCATAGGTTCTTACCAACAGCAATATGGCAAGAGTCATGTCAAACCAGTGTTTTGATGCACCCTCTTTTGTTCTTCCACAGGGCAACCCCTACATGTGTAATAACGAGTGTGATGCAAGCACTCCTGAGCTGGCACACCCCCCTGAGCTGATGTTTGATTTCGAAGGAAGACATCCCTCCACATTTTGGCAGTCTGCTACTTGGAAGGAATACCCGAAGCCTCTCCAGGTTAACATCACTCTGTCTTGGAGCAAAACGATTGAGCTCACGGACAACATAGTTATTACCTTTGAATCAGGGCGTCCAGACCAAATGATCCTGGAGAAGTCTCTCGATTATGGACGAACATGGCAGCCCTACCAGTATTATGCCACAGACTGCTTAGATGCTTTTCACATGGATCCTAAATCTGTGAAGGATTTATCACAGCATACGGTCTTAGAAATCATTTGCACAGAAGAATACTCCACAGGATATATGACAAATAGCAAAATAATCCACTTTGAAATCAAAGACAGGTTTGCATTTTTTGCTGGACCTCGGCTACGCAATATGGCTTCCCTCTATGGACAGCTGGACACAACCAAGAAACTCAGAGATTTCTTTACAGTCACAGATCTGAGGATAAGGCTGTTGAGACCAGCTGTTGGGGAAATATTTGTAGATGAGCTACACTTGGCACGCTACTTTTACGCGATCTCAGACATAAAGGTGCGAGGAAGGTAAGAGAATATTTGTCTGCCTTGAATGGGAATCAGTGTGTCTAAAGAAAATGTCAGGGGCTCCCACAGCTATAAAGTGACACTTGTCAATTTCTACTGCAACATTTTCTCAAGAACGCCTGTAGGTGCTAAAGGCTCAAGTGTGGGCATGGAATGGAGTGGTGGGCCTGGCCTCTTGGAGTGGTGTCACAGGTTTCAGAATCTTAGCTGTGGACAAGTAATAGAACTCCTGGTCATTCACTTTGTTCTAGCTTCATGCTCCTTGTAGAAGAGTCAAGGCTCTTTAGCTATGGTGCCTTTTTAAAAACTTTTAACCAAGGTCTTGGTGATGTGTGATAAAGCTACCTTTAAAGCCAAATAATATTTTGCTTTTTATTTTCACTTTTTTTACTTGCCAAAGGAGCATTTATGTTTGCAATACAGAGAAAGAGAAAGAGTAAGTGCTTGCATGAGAGAAAGCACCCCTCCCCCCATTGAGATGCTGTTACACCACAATCCTTGGTCGTCCACTTCTTCATCCTGTCAGGATTTGGGGCAACAGGCATGCACATTTGCTCAGTGCTTTTTTGTTTTTTAGAGGTTTTAGCTATAGGGTGCATGTGCTCGCCAGAAAGACAGGGAGAGAGAGAGAGACAGAAAGTGAGAAATCACCGCCCCCCCCCAAGGAATGGCCACGCCACAATCCCTTCTCCTCCATTCTCTTCTCGGGATCTTGGACATGCACACACACGCGCCCAGCATGAGTTTAAGCCATGGTGTCTGGGACTCGAACTGTGGTCAACTACATGGAAATCCAGCAACATAGCCATTACGCCAACTGCAGGTCCCTGCTCAGTGCATTTTTTAAGCCACTGGGCCAGGACTCAGACCATAGTCATCCACTCAGACCACAGCTCTCCCTGAACAGGGCTTAACAACTGTTCTAAGAGGCTGACCTACAAAATAATGTTTTTGAGAGAAATGTGCACTGATTCAATGTTGGGAGATGATCCAGTATAGAGGATGGTTCATGTATTAGCAGGTTACCATGAGAGGGCAATGTGGAATTATTGCCTCAAACACGAGTTTGCTGTTTATAATCAAATTCAGTCATTATACTCAAGCTATGAGAATAAAGGTCAAAATTAATGCACTGAGCTTAGACTTTGAATCCTAGTGTGATTTACATTATTAGATAGATTCTTGTGTAGGTCAGTTTCCTTATAGTTTGATGAATCGTTTATCTGAGCCCAAATCCCTAAAAACCCAACTTCCTCAAGCACTTTTATTTTGCTGTTTGTAAAGAATATGATCTTTGAAGCTTTTTGGCTGGGAAATAGCTGTTGTCAGGGCTTTCTTATTGAGTATCCATTTTTCCTTTCTTTAATTAAAGTGTAGAATATATTTTAAAGCTAAGGACAATCTTATGCCTGCTCCACTGGGGTCGGCCATGCTGTCTCCTAAAGGTGGCACGTGAGAAATGTAGACTCCCTCCAGATTTACCACTTTCCTTTCATTCCCTCATCCTAGTGGCATTCTACAGTTGCATTTCAGTAGTTCTGAGGAGTTTAGAGGGTCTAAAGGAGCCCTTTTCCCTTCTGTGGGGCTCACCTCCCTTGTCTTTTCCTGTTCACCAGTCAAGTGTGAGCTGGTGAGAAGCAGCTGGTGAAAAAGATAAAGGTCCAGTAGAGGTGAGCCCCTTCCATAAGGTCCCACTCTGTCACCTCCAAACTCTGTCCAAATTCCTCAGGGCAAAACTGGTGCTGGCACGTACTGTGCTAGGCACCAGATGGCCAGGGTATTTTTAGTCTTAGGGGAGGGACTAAAGCAAGGCCTGATGGCTCGGGCGTGTCTCCAACTTTTAAGTTATATAAGGAAGATCTGTTCATGATGGAGCCACTAAAGGAAAGGGCTGTGCTGTTGCCTGGTTCACCAGGACTTTCGGCATAGAAGCTGATAGAATTATTTTACCCTTGACACTTTCAGTAGGATTCATTAATCCTGTCTTTCTCATATACAACAAATCATCTGTGTAAGTATTAAAATATTAATTGACCATCTCTAAAGGAAAATTCTAAATTTACTGTTCAAGACTATCATCAATATAAACCTTCTGAAAGGTAACCAAAGTCTTTATTTCCTGCACTCCCACTATCCCGTGAAACAACTGCATCATCGAACATGCCTGTACATGTCTGCATCTGATAACGAAAATGACATTTTTCCTACTTGCCATGTCCCACCCCCACCCCCACTATCATGTGGGAATTGACATGAGCTATTTTGGGAAAATGGAATAGAAACCAGATGGAAATATCTATAGGACAGTGGATTCTAGAGTATGCAGATTTGTTCACCTTAACAGATTCAGTTATGAGACAATAGTTGGCGTCTGTGTTCTAATGACCTGAGTTTGAATTCAAATTCTCTATTTATTTGTTCATGTATATATTTTATATCAACTAATACAGTTTGAGGTAAAAATGGTATTCGGATTCTCATTAGAATACTGTAGCATGTAAGGTCTTTTTAATGTGTAACACAGCTGATGCCTATTTCACTAGTGCCAGCGCTATAATCTCATCATACAAATTTGCTTCTCTTTTGCAACATACTTGTTTTGCTTCCATTTACTCCCTCTCATCGTATTTATTAAGATAATGGAGGGAAAAGAGGAAACATGGCTGTTGGCAATCTCAGCGACTCCGTAGTACTTACATTGTTCAATAAACCTAATCATCTTCATGGCCTAATTCTGACTTATGAATGTCCTGCTTCAGTAAATCAGGGTGATTTTCTCTAGTGACTAATAGACGAGTGCAGTGTGCCAGTACCTTAATTAAAGAGCAGCTCTCTTAGTCTTGATCTCATTTTAATTTACAGGGTAATACTACAATAATATCACTAATGGAAGGTACATTAAAGGGCATCAAGTAGCATTAACTGTATTAAATTATGGTACTTGTGTTAATTAACTGCCGAAGCAAGATGGTTCTAATGGCCAAAAAGGTCGTCTAATGCATAAATAAAGTCTCCCCAGATGAGGGGTGAGAGAAGAAATAAAGAGTAGATATATGTTCTGGACAGTTTTTTTTTCATTCAGATGGGGGTTAAATGTAAATGCTATTAAATATAGATAATGTCCACAATGTTTTCTTAGTCACCCAGTTGGGAGTTTTGAATTTCAAGTATTTTGTTTCTTTTAAAGATTTCCATAATTAAATTAATTGGAAAGTTGAACATTGTATTTGTCAAGTAAACAGGTTCTAAACTCAGCGTTATCAATTGTTTATTTTTATGAGGTGAACAATTTCAAGAAAGTAATGTGATTTATTTGAACATAAAATAATTTCACTTTCTTAAAGCAAAGTTCCAAATGGTTAGTGCAAAAATATGTGATGTCAGGTAACGCTTTGGAAAATTTAAAAGTATAAATGCAGGTCAGCTGGTGTCATGGTGGTTAAGACACCTGGATCCCATATGACCAACTGCACAGTTTAAGTCCTGGACCTAATGACTTGATAAACATGCCAGGTGCATGTGTATGCATGCCCAAAATCCCAATGGAAGGGAGAAATGGAGGAGAAGGGGATTGCAACATGACCATTCCCCACAGGGGTTTTCCTACTTTCCCTCTCACTCGCTCTCTCTTGCTTGTCTCCAGTGACCGCCCATTGCCCTCTAGTAAACTAAAATAAATAAATAAAGATTTTTTAAAAAGTATAAATGCAGTAGGGCATTTCTCAAATATTTGGAGAAACCATGTAACACAATTTTCCTGCAAGTTCTCTAAGTTTTTTTCCTTGCTACAACTCAAATGAATCTACCAGAATATTTACTTTTCACCTCTCATGTGAGAGGCATCCCACAAGATGCTTTTAAAACATTGAACCTGGCCTTTATCCATTCTTCCCCAATTAGTCTTAATTATTGAGGATGAGCTTTGCCGTTGTTTAACAGATTCTGCTTTTATAACACCTTCTTTCTCTCTTTCATCCATAAATGCTTGTGCCCCACCCTGCACAAACACTGGGTTAGAGAGTGGACAGATGAAGATGCACAAGGGTCTCAAGGAGCTGATATCCAGAAGGTGCACAGACTTGTACACAAACAAACAAACAAAAAGAAATGACAATATGGTTTAAGTACTTTGACTGCAAACTCTCAGGGTACTGTGATAGCAAAGAAGGGGCTGCTAACGTAAACTGGCAAGGCTAGTAAAAGCTTTGGTGAGCAGGTGGTATGGTGGTTCAGAGTGCTGGACTCCCACATGGCTGACTATGGTTTGAGTCCTGGCCTGGCAATTTGCTTTTTCACTTTCCCTCACTCTTATTCTCTCTCTCTCTCTGTTCCTCTCTGGTCAAATTAAAATAAACAAACAAACAAACAAATAAATAAAGTTAAATAAAGTAATTCTTTAAAGGAAAAAAAATTTTTGGTGAGGATATGACATTTGTATGGTGTCTTGAAATTTGTGCTTTAGTGTGCCCAGCAGCCAGGGCAGAATGAGTCATGTAGCCTGACAATCTAGGCATAAAAACAGCACAGCTGGGGCCACCAGGTGGCATGGTGGTTAAGGTGTTGGACTCCCACATGGCTGACTGTGGTTTGAGTCGCAGACCTGAGGGCTTGCTTTTTCATTCTTTGTTTCTCTCTGGTGAGTGCACTTGCCCTATAGCAAAATTTAAAAATAATAAGTAGAATTATTCTAAAAAAAAAACTCAAAAAAACCTCACACGGTTTGTTAAGGAACTCTATATAGTCAGAAAATGATGGAGTATAGAGTCCTGGAAGTTGCTCTTTTATCTTCTCCCTGTGGATCTTCAGCACCTTCAAGAAGCTTGGAAGAATTTTTACATCTTGCTCTCTGAGTCCTCATGTCAGAGAAAATTTAAAATTATATAGATTTTCACGTATCAATTGAGTGCAACTGAAAAGAATTGTTTAAGTTTATTGATTTACTTCTTCAGAGGCACAGAGAGACAGAGAGAGAGAGAGAGGCACCCTAACAAGGCCTTCATACCACTATTGCCCCAGTCCTGTCTCAGCAAGTCTATATCGCAGGCACACATGTATGTGCCTGGCATGTTCAGGGAGAACCTAGAATGTGAATCCGGGACCTTTCCCATGTGAGTCCAATTGCATTACTGCTGTGCTTCCTGGTCCCAACTGACAAACATATTAAGGCAGTGGAGGTACAGGCTATCCCAATGTGGCTTTTCAACTGGAGAGCTATAGCATTGCTTAGTTATGGAACGACTGTAATTCCTAGCCTTGAGGCTCAAACGGAGAGTTCAGAAAAACTCTCCAAATTTAACAAAAACACTATGTAAAATGGTTTGAGATTTGCCCTCAAAGTCAATAGGACTTGGTAATGAATCAGAGTTTTTGTTTTTGTTTTGTTTTTAATTGCTGGAGGGCATGTGTACTCCCCAGAGAGAGAGGAAGAGAAAGGACCCACCAATGGGGCATGTTCATGCCTCAATGCTTTTTTTCTCCATCCCATCAGGATCGGGAGCCTGAAGGTACATACACCCAGAGTGTTTCTCAAGCCACCAGGGTTGGGATTTGAATCACAGTTGGCCATGTGGGATCCCATTCCCTATGCACAGCACTTAATCACTGTACTGAAGCTGGTCCAGTAACCAATCAAATTTTGAAGAAGGACTAAGGGAATAATTTCTTAATCAAGTGAATGGATAGTGGAACCATAAACTACAATAACATGAGGAGTAATTACTGAAACAAAGTTTTAGTTTAGTTATTGTTGTGCCATTTCGAGCAGGAACCCAAGTAGAGATTCCAAGTAAGTATTTGAAAATATTGCTCTAGTGTTACAGAAAGAGGTTTGAGTTAGAAATGTAAGTTTTAAAATGACCACCTTACATGTAATAGCTGAACTTTGGGGAATGGATGACATTGACAAAATAGGGTCTCTTTGCCTTAGAGTTATAAATGACTATGGTCATTTATAGAACATTTGCAGAACCCCATGGAAGATGTCATTTAAAAGGTAATTTCTGAAGGAAATTGAAAAATAATCTGAAAAATAGAAGGAAATCAGAAGAGAGGGGGATAAGTTAAGGTGATGCTAATAGTCTCTATTAATATTTAAGTAATAATCTTTTACATTTCTATGGCACTCAGCTTGTAAGATTCTTGTCAGATGTCTTATTTCCGTAACTTCACAAGCAACTTGTGAGGCAGGTACTGTTTAACCCCATTCTACAGATGAGAAAACTGAAGACCAGAGAAATTTTCTGTGACCTCTTTTTCCTAACACCACACACATAATAAAATAACAAAATGAGCTTACAAACAACAAACATTACTTCTCCAAACATTATACTCAAGCAACCGCACCGGCCTCAAGTAAGCTCCATACCTATATGAGACCTAAAAAATTCCCAAAGGGAGCTATCATTAAATAGCACAGTGAGTCAGTAAATCGTATGGCTCTATCCTTCTTGGAATGTTCTGGAAATCACACTCTGACTTTCGGCTCAGTATTTCATTACGCCAGGTTACCGTGTGTTTATCTGAATTCTAAATTCTTCATTTTTTTATCAACTCTAAAATGTGTGATTGGGCTAATTTGTAATATTGTGTGAGATCTAGGTGTTTTACTGCTAATAAAATATTAGGGTGATAGTTTCTCATTTTCTGAGAGAAGATAAATAAACTGAATTTTCTCTATATTGATTTTCTCTCATATTTCTTCATAAAGTTAGTATCTGCAATTAATTTTTAATTGCTATAGGGCACATGCATTTGCCAAAGAGAGAGAGAGAGAGGTGAGGAGGGAGAAAGTATCTTCCAATGGGGCTTACTCACACCGCAATCCTTTCTCCTCCATTTCTTCATCCTTTCAGGATTTTGTACACATACACACATGTGTAGTGTGCTTTCTAGGCCCCAGGACAGGGATTCAAACACACGTTCAGCCATGTGGGATCCAGCTATCTTATCTACCAGGCTATGGGGGCTAGCTGTGCAGCTACTTTCAGTTAATGGGCACCTCAAAAATTTTTAAAAGTAACAGATGTAAATGGGTAAATTTAGAAATGGCCACCTACCTTAGCTTATTTTAAGAAAGATCATTCATTAAGTAAAGGCAATCTATTTTGCCTTCTAACTTCTACATTACATCTTAGAGAATTAGAGAGAATTTGTGTGTATCTCTTTCATATAATAAAATTTTATAAATCTGTGGCCAGTGATCCTATCCCTCGGGCCTTTTCATCAAGCTAAATGGATCTTTAACCATTCCATCATCTAAAATTTAATTTGCTCTTCTTTTAAAGAGAGAATGAAGTCCAGTAAACAAGACTATTCAAACGAAAAGCTTAGTAACCATAATTAAAAATAAAAAACAACACAAAGCATTTGCTACTTATCTACAGTGGAAATGCATAAGGATTTATAGTATGCACCCATTTTAAGTGGACAACTGAGTGTCATTCTGATTTGGAGCATATTTTTTAAATCCTTTAGAATTTCTTGAATCATAAAGAGAATATATGCATAAGCAGCTCATCTCCCTCTGAGGTTTGTACCATTATAGGGAGAGAATGTATCTAATAATTCCTCCATTTAAATTATGAACTTCATTAGCATGCAGAAAAACAACTCAGTTTAAGAGCTTGTCTCTTTATCCTTAATTCCCCAGTGCCATAGATTTTTTAAGCTAGTGGGTCATTAAAGGGAAGATGTCTCCTTTTTAAGAAACATAAGGATAGTTAGGCAAAATACCACATAATAAAAAAGTGAAATCATTTTCTCCCTCACTTAACTTAGCAATATATGAGAAGTCACATTCAGCTGCTTCTGCATGCCCAAACAATGGGCGGTAAGAAAACTCTCATCTCTTCTAACTTTTGCAGCCATGTTTTTTTTTTTTTATTGTAATTTATTAGTTGGCATCTTTAAAAGATCTTGTTGATTTTTTTTTTTTTTTACTTAGTATATTTTTGCCGTAGGGTGCATGTGCTCACCAGAGAGACACAGGGAAAGGGAAAGATGAGAGAAAGAGAGAGAGAGGAAGAGAGAGAAGGTAAGAAATTACCTCCCCGGGGTAATGACCATGCTAAAAACCTTTCTCTATTCTTCTCTCTGGGTTTTGGGCATGAATGCATATGCACCCAACATGTTTTTAAGGCCACCAGGTCCCACAGAGTTGGCCATGTGGGATCTAGCGTCTTAACCACCATGTCACCTGCTAGTCCCATCTTGCTTATTTTTTTGTTCCTGAGATCAGTGATTTTTCCTGACACATCAGGGGTTGATGGCCATTGGTTGATATTTGGTGTAAGAATTTGTGTGGCTCTCTGCAAACAATGGTTCTGTTAAGGGACCCTTTCTATTACTATTGTAGGTTTTATTTTAGCAATTTGATCATGTGTGTTGATACATTGATTCCATTGTAATATAGATCTATACATCAACTCAGTAAGTCACTTTAAGAATTAAGTACGTTAGTTTAACCAGAAGTGACTGCACTACATATAAGGTTGCTATTTCTTTCTCTTCAGGTGGCAGAACTGTACCTAAACAAGGGTACTAAATCATGGCAAACAGGGAAGTGACCTATTTTTTAAAAAAATTACTATAGGATGGATGTGTGTGCTCAACAGAGAGACAAAGAGAGAAAGTGGGGAAGTATCCCCCCCCGCCCCCCAGAGGAGATGTCTATAACTCAATTCCTTCTTCTTCGTTATCCTCTTGGGATTTGGGGACATGCATGTATACATACCCCACACTTCTCTCAAGCCACTGGGCCTGAGACTCAAACCACATAGTTGGTCATGTAGGATCCAGCCACCCAAACCACCACATCACCAACTGACCTGGGAAAGAAAAATTTTAAAATTATTTGTTGGCGTAAGAATTTGTTTCTGAACTTCTACTTTGAAAATATTGGATGATATAGGAGCCTCACACACTGCTTTTAAACCCACCTCATTGATTCAAAGATCCCAATCCAGAAAATGATTTCATTAGGATAGTTACTTTGTTGGCTCTTTCTTGCACTGTGACTGGTGCCTAAGACAACTGATATTGTAGAAATGCATGGAGAGGACAGAAGATAAATCGTTCATATTTTTAAATGATTATCCATCTTATTTTAGAGGAAATGCAAGCTAGGAATCATGAGAAATAGGTTCTATGTCTAGCTGTACTAATAACTCATTGTGAGCTTTGAGCAAATCACAGCTACTATAAACAGAGTCTCTGTCTGCAAAAGGAAAGTACTATACTAGACTAGTATTTCTCAGAATTACTCCTTAAATAAAGGCTGCAGTGGTCAAGTACATTTGGGCAACATTCACAGTATTTCCTTTTAGGGAAATCATAATGCATATTAGTATATTAAAAGCTTGAGATATCCTACAGTAATAAAATATTTCCATTGTAGTTAAGCCAGAGCCTCCTAAACGGAATTAGTCAAAAAATATCTGTTAATATTCCCCAAATAATTAGTATTTACAAAACTCATGTGAGGATAACAAGGTTCCTTCAGTTCCAACGTCACTGGACTCTCTGTACAACATAAGGAGTATGTGTGTGTGTGTGCGTGCGTGTGTGTGTGTGTGTTTATGTGTGTGTTTAAATTATTTGCAGTGCTAAGAACAGACTTATCTTTCACAGCAAGGTCTAATTTTAGCTATCATTCTTCCTATATTGTTGCTACATTGGATGAAAAAATGAGACTGTTTTAGGGTAAGGCTACCCTTGATAGGGAGTATTTTTCTTTTTTTAACAGTTGCTCTTATTTTTTTAACACTGGGGACTCCAATGTATCATTCTTTATGAATTATAGACAATTAAGTATTATATTGGAATAGGTAGGGGCTTTTTGTTTTGTTTTTAAGCTAAAGAAATGGTGGTATAAGAGTCAGCAAAGATGTGAAAAATGAAATGCCAAGTGGTACAATCTGGTGCATTTTAGAGATAAATAGAGATGCTAAAGGATTTCTATTCCTTCCATATGTAAGCTTCTCAAACTCTAATTACAATAATAAACTAAAATCATGTATTTAAAGGAAAATAAGATTAAATAGACTTTAATATATTGTATATATTTTTATTTGCTTTGAAGCATATTCATGAAATTATGGGTTAGTTTTATTTACATATACATTGTCTTTCTTTTGCTCTTTAGGACTGTTAATAACAAATTAGAGCCCAGTGAAACTAAACATTACTGCAGCTAAGGGACATCACTTTGTCTGGGAATTGTGTAGTTGTCCTGGCTCTTTTTAATTCATTTGGTGCTATCAGAATATGAGGAAAGCAAAGCTGTTGCAACATACTGGTGACATCCATGTGCAATTATAGATCCTCCAGTGCTGCTGGGAATAGGGAACAGATGGGGGGGAGGGTGGGCCAAGAGATTTTGGGAGGGGGGAGACTAAGAGGTCAGAGATTTGGCAGGTTGGGAGGAGACAGCACCATGAACTGCTGCATTGGATTTATAAAAACAGTATATATGCCAAATAGAGTCATGACATTGCAAAATCATTTTTCTTAGAATTGAGAGATTATGAAAATAATCTGATCTGACTCCATCTTTTTCAGATGTGAAACAAAATCAGTCAAGGATATACCATGGCATAACTAGAATTTAGACCCCAATAGAACTTGTGCTTTCTTCAGTGATCTACCCTCAGCAGCTAGAACTGGGCCTGGCATATACTAGGGGATCAATAAATATTTTTTGAGAAAAGTGGGAATGGTTGTGGAATACCATCTGGGCGTCATATAAATGCCCATTCCGAGTATCAGTGTTCTTCCT
>NW_006159750.1:3310726-3320888 GCF_000334495.1 Tupaia belangeri chinensis
CATTCCTGTGGCCACCTTTGCGTAGTTCCCACATAAGACTACAAGGGAATTGGAGCTAAGCCCAATATTTTTGGTTATGTCACTTCACCTTTTGTACCAGAATTGCAGAGCTTCAACTTCAAACCGTTGTCAAAGTTAGAGAATAAAATTTATTTATCTGAGAGAGCTGTCTGATTGGTTATTGACAAATCAGAAACTGTGATTATTAATTCCTTTCCTAAATGAGAAGTCGATGAAAAGAAATAGTTTCTTCTCCCCCTCCCTCAAGTAATATTTAGTAAAATCACAATATCACCATATGTCCCAAAGTTGTCTCCAAATAATGTTTGCCTATGGGTTCAGCAATTAAATGCTTAGGAAACAACACCTTACATTTTCTAAATGAGGCCTTTAAATATTGGTAGAATCAGGGTTGGGATTACAAAGGGTTTGAGCTAAGAAGACATGGAAGCAGGCAGTGACCAAACTCAACCATACAGATTTATCTGCTTAACCTTTTCTAAGCATATGTTTTTGTCGAAAATAATTTAAGTTGTTTATACATTATTCTGTGTCAAAATAGATTTTAAAAGGCTAATTATAAAAAGGAGGGGGGAAGAAATGAAAAAACACAGTCTATGACCAGCTCAGTGAAATAGTGGATAATTTTTCTTTATTTGTTCTTTCTCATATTTTTTGTATTTTATTCATTGGCCATATTACCAGAAAAGAAAATTGTTAGTTTAAGAATAAAGTTAAATGTTTTCAAAGTTTCAGGATACAAAATCAATACATGAAAATCAGCGAATTTTTTGTAAAATATTTCTGGATATACTTTAGCATGAAGCTAACAGAAGAGTCAGTGAACTTGAAGATAGATCTGTTGAAAGTATCCAATAAGAAGAAAGAAAAAAGAAAAGAAAAAAGATGAAAGAAACAAAAAACAAGGAAGAAGGCAAAGAAAAGAAAAGAGAAAAGAACCAAGCCTCAGAGACCTTGAGAACAATATCAAAAGATCTAATATATATGTAATAAAAGTTCCAGGAAGACAGAAGAAGGGCACGAGTGATAATAATAGTTGAAGTAATAACTTAAATCTTTCTGAAGATACAAAGATATGTTGAATGCTAAGCAAAATGATTATCAAGCAGTCCCTAGGCATATCATACACAAGCCACTGAAATCCAATGATGTAAAGAAAATCTTGAAAGCAGCAAACAAAAAGACACATTATATATATATGTATGAAAAAATAATTCAAATGATTATTGAATATTCATCAGAAATAATTGAGATTAGAAGACAGTGGAACAATAGCTTGAGAATGCAGAAGGAGTGAGAAAACGAGAGAACCAAAAAACTTGTCAACCCAAGATTCGAGTTCCCTTGAAATGATCATTTACAAATGAAGGCTTATTGAAGATATTTTCTGATAAAAGGAAATAAGAGAATTTATCACCCACAGACCTATGCTAGAAGAAATGCTAAAAGAATATTATCAGGCTAATAGGAAATGATACCAAATGAAAATGTAGAACTTTAGGAAGCAATGAAGAACAATGGGGATTTTAAAGATATGGGTCAATCTAATCGACTGCTTTTCTTTCTCTTCTAACAAGTTAAATATTACTACTTAAAACAAATATTTAAACCTTATATTATGAGATGTATAATGCATGTGGGTGTGAGACATATGACAACCTAAGCACAAAGCATAAGCAGAGGGAGAGAATGGCCCTATATGACTGCAAGTTCTTAATTTACCTGGAAGTGGTACTGGGTTAACTCTAAATAGATGGTGAAAAATTAAGGATATGTATTACAATCCTTAGAGCTATAATTAAGAAAATAATAATTCATAAGATATGTCTTAAGAGCCTATGTATAAATTAAAGCTGAAATCTTAATTACTATACAATTAAGACACAATTAGACCATCCAGGCTTAGGGGAGAGAGGAATCGTAGTTATTTGAAAAATAGACATCTACTTTTGGTGATTAGGAGTGGCCAATATCTTTTATAAGACAGAAAACAAAACAAAACAAAAATCAGGGCTAAATATTTTTCCCCACCATCCTCTCCCATCTTAATCTCCTTGGGCTCCCTCAGGCCTGCATCTTCTGACAGGTACCAGGGTGGCAGGGGTGGTGATGAGGTTCAGCTTACCTCTCAAGTCCCCCTCCCTTAACTCCTATCGGCTTAATTCA
Source organism: Tupaia belangeri chinensis (assembly GCF_000334495.1). NCBI lineage: Eukaryota > Metazoa > Chordata > Mammalia > Scandentia > Tupaiidae > Tupaia > Tupaia belangeri. The sequence goes on from NW_006159750.1 coordinate 3,312,914, forward strand.
TTACAAAACTTTGAATACATTTCTTTTTTTTTTGGTTGGGGGAGAGGTTTTTGCTACAGGGATTGTGCACTCGCCAGACAGACAGACAGAGACAGAGAGACAGAAAGCGAGAAATTACTCCCCAGGGGAGATGGCCACACCGCAATCCCTTCTCCTCCATTCTCCTCTCGAAATCTTGGGCATGCATGCACACGCACCTGGTGTGAGTTTAAGCCACCGGGTCCAGGACGTGAACCGCGGTCGACTACATGGGAGTCCAGCGACATAGCCATTACGCTAACTGCTGGTCCCTCAATACATTTCTTAAAAGAATAGATAGTGAAAAAAGTAATTCTATATTTGTGGCACAGGGACCCTCTAAATACAGGATATAGAGCAGTGACTCATTGAGGGAGAGGCCCAGAGGCAGCAGTAATGATGAATAGAGAAGACACAGTAATCCCTCTCTTCCACAGGCTATACATTCCTACAACTCCAGCAGATGCCCAAAAATGCAGATAATATCAAATCCCCTGTATATACTGCATTTTCTCCTAAATATACATACCTAACATTTAATTTATAAATTAGGTATGGTAAGAGATGAACAATAATAACTAATAATGAAATATTAGGATGTCATATTTGCTATTTTTTTCTATTAAAAAATGCATCATGACTTTCCTAACAACCCAATAAAACAATTATAACCATATACTGTAATGAAATTTATGAAAATGTGGTCTCTGTCTCTCAAAATATATTATTGTACTCTACTCACCTATTTTCAGACTGTGGTTAACCACGGGTCACTGAAATCACAAAAAAGCAAAACCATGGATAAAGAGGGCCTACCATGTAGATATGTATAACATTTGAGCAAGCTTTTCGTCCTAGGGAACTAGAGGAGTTACAGTGCCATCAGCAATAGTACCATCAGCCACATTTTTGTAATGGAGAGGGGCACTGTGTTAGTGTTTACTGTGTTGCTTAATAGAAATATCTAAGACTAGATGCTTCATAAAGAATAGAAGTTTATTAGGTTCATGATTCTGCTGGATGGAAAGCCCAGGAACTGCCATCAGGCTGGTCCCAGCATGGCCACAAAGGCAGAAAGGCAATGAGGCACATGCAGAGAGAGACCTGCCAGCAGCCATCTTGCTTTTATAACATCGCACTCCCAGTAGAGCTAACCCATTCCCACAAGAACAAGAACACGTTTCCTCCTATGAAATGGCATAAATCCATTCATGATTCAAACACTACCAACAAGAGCTCATCTCCTAAAATGTCTCCCACCTCTCAATACCATTCATTAGGGACCAAGCTTCCAGCATATGAGCTTTTGGGGTACAAACTCTATTCAAACCATAGTAGTGACCTGTTTGTGTCTTCAGTGAGCTCATTTTTTAACCTAAAGTTGGTAGAGAGGAAATTTATATAATTTTTTAAAAGTAAATATATGAATAGATTTGTTTATAGATGATCTACAAATAAAAAAATTACTATTTTACATTTTTAAATTGCCCTCTAAGTACAAATATTTCTTTAGAAACAAGCAGATGGCAATAATTATTACCTTTGCTGGCTGCAGCCCCAGCATTTCTAAATGACACCAAAGTACCTAGAAAGTATTCTCACTTTGTATTTAACCTGAATGCGGTATTCTCACTTTGTATTTAACCTCAATGCATTCAGACCTTTGATAACTACTATTATAAGACAATAGTTTGACTCTCTAATGAGTTTTCCAACTCAACTGGAAAATAATGTAATGTAAGCATGGGGAATAAGATTTTGGGTGGAGAGTATTTTACAACAATATATTGTGATGTTACATTTCCCTTGGAAAAGTGTCTAAAAAAAAAAGAAGTAAAAAGGGAAATGAGGTTTCTCAGGAAATTTTGAAGATGCAAGAGAGCTCTTTAAGAACACATTTTATTGTTCAATACTCCTCCCCCAGGAAAGATAAGTTGCAAAATCTTATCCACATTCATTTCAAAAGCGTTTTTATTGTCCAACTACATGACTGACTATAGATTGGGGGAATAATAAGGAAAGAGCACATACCTTCTTTGTTCAAAGGTAGGTCTCCAGTTCCCCTACCTCACACATACTCAGGTTCTCACAGCCTTACACATTTCCCCAGCCACTGTGAATTTGGAAAGTTAGCAGGTCTTATGAGATGAGGCCTTGTCTATGTTGACCCGTTTATAGGAAGAGATGAAGCATGCTGAAAAGTGCGTAGTGTCAAAATCAAAGAAGACCACGACAGTCTGGTCCATAGAACTTTTTGTTAAGGGAGCAGGATCCCATATTGCCAACTATAGTTCAAGTCCAGGCTCTGGTGGCTTGAAAAAAATGTCTGGCACATGTGCATACATGTCTCAAATTCTGACAGGTTGGAGAAATGACAGGGAAGAAAGGGCTGTGGCATGTCTGCGTCCCACTGGGATGTGCTTTCTCACTCTCTCTCTCTGGCAAGCACATGTAGCCTCTGGCAATAAACACAATAAATAAATAAACAAAAATAAATAAATAAATAAAGGAGACCATGGTTACAATCTTTTTAACCTCAGCACTACATAAAATATAAAATATACAAAAATCCCATAACATATAACCCAAACAGGAAAAATAGCTAGGGAAAATCAGAAATACACTATAATTGAAAAAAGGAAAGAGGCCCATTTTGGACATCGCAATAATCATTTTATTAAAGCTGTTAGTCCTATGCAGACATTTTACTATTTTAAGAATAATTAATATTTTTGGATTAAGAAACAGAAGAAGAGCAGTTATGTGTAGTTAACTAGATATGATCTTGAAAGTTTTGTGAGAACATGGCAACTGCTAGGAACACAGGAATAAAACAACATTTAACTGGGAATTGTGTGGATTCTAATTCAAGAACTATGACAGAAAATAATAATATCAACCCTGCTTCCCTTTTGATAATTTTGAAAAATGCAAAATACAATGCAACTAATGCTTAAATGTTTAGTGCTTACTAGCTCCTGGCAGTGTGCCAGTTGCTAAAGCTACAAATATGAAAAGCCACAGTCCCTGTCCTCAAGTTGCTACCATCTGGATGGGTTGACAGACAATTCCAACAGAAAATTGTAAAGCAGTGTGGTCCGTGCAGTGATAGGTTGCTGTGGCAACAGCGAGACGAGGAAAAGCACCAGCCCAGACCTCTGGGATGGCAGAAGCATTCCAGAGGACATTCTAATAATCTCGTCTTCATCAAGGTTATCTCTAAACAATTCCTTCCATGTGTTAGGTTGAATCACACAGAGCTGTCATTATTAATTATTTTAAAGGGTTGACTATTACCTAATATCTAATATCCTATTTTAGTACCAGATGTATATACATACTTAGAAAGACACATTTTTTTCCTTCCCTTTTCTCTAATATGAGTATATACAGAAAATTAATTCACAGTAGAGTTGATTTCAGACACACGAAATATTAAGTAAAACATGGATTTGCAAGACTGCATGTTGTTTAGTCAGACTGAATGACAGGCTCAATTTTCAATACAAAGTTAATCCTATTTTCATTAAATATAAATGTTATTTATGAAAAAAAAAAAGTCCTGCAGAAGCAAAAGATATCTCTCAGGGTTACACATTTTATATTTGTTTAGCATTGATAAGTATAAACCAAGAGACTTCTTTGCAATTAGATTATTTGCTGCTCTCCTTGATATCGATTATTCTATTAGATTTTGTTACTGACAACAGCATATGTAAAGTCTCCAGTATTATTTTCCTACTAAAATAAGATGCCATAAGGAATTACATACCACTAGTAAGTTTTTGACACAAGTTAAAATAAGAAAATACCAAGTTGTGGCATGAAGATGCTGCAGAGAGTGGTTTTAAGCCAAATATACCTGAGTTCAAATCCCAGCTCCTCCCCTTGCTTAGAAAAGTCATAGAACTTACTCACAATTTCAGTCCTTGCATCTATGAAAGTGATACCCACATTGTTAAGTTATTTTTAAATTGGTAGTACATGCATAAGGCAAGTACTTATAAAATAAATGGTGATTACAATCACAGTGCTCAGGAATGGTAACTATAATCAAACAGGATAACTGAAAGAAGATATAAAATGTTATTTATAAAAAAAAAAAAAGTCCTGCAGAAGCAAAAGATATCTCTCAGGGTTACACATTTTATATTTGTTTAGCATTGATAAGTATAAACCAAGAGACTTCTTTGCAATTAGATTATTTGCTGCTCTCCTTGATATCGATTATTCTATTAGATTTTGTTACTGACAACAGCATATGTAAAGTCTCCAGTATTATTTTCCTACTAAAATAAGATGCCATAAGGAATTACATACCACTAGTAAGTTTTTGACACAAGTTAAAATAAGAAAATACCAAGTTGTGGCATGAAGATGCTGCAGAGAGTGGTTTTAAGCCAAATATACCTGAGTTCAAATCCCAGCTCCTCCCCTTGCTTAGAAAAGTCATAGAACTTACTCACAATTTCAGTCCTTGCATCTATGAAAGTGATACCCACATTGTTAAGTTATTTTTAAATTGGTAGTACATGCATAAGGCAAGTACTTATAAAATAAATGGTGATTACAATCACAGTGCTCAGGAATGGTAACTATAATCAAACAGGATAACTGAAAGAAGATTTGTTTTGTTTTCAATTGTTTTTTATATTCATATACACCAATATACTGGTCTTATCAACCTTAACACTAATGTTTTTCTTCCTCTATTAACCTTTTACTTTTATATATTGATGGGCTGAGTCTCTATTTATACTGATATATAATTTATGCCCTATTCTTCCTTCATTCATGTGCACTTAAGCTATCTGTCCTAATTGTTTCCTTTCCCTTTCAAGACCTCAGCAGGTTAAATTTATCATTACCATATTTCCAGAGTTCTTAACTGAGAAAGATTCCCATGAAAATTAAAAACAGAAGTTATGAAGAGACAAGAGCAAGTTCAGTTTTCTCAGGAAGGCTCCTCAAGTCCTGAGTAAATGCAGTTACTCCATTTCTTCTGGCTCGCAGACGTGCATTTATCCTCACTGATGATGGATGGCCTACTTTGACATTTTGCATGGATATCTCCTGAGAATGAAAATCCTACTTATAAAAGATTCATTGGTTCATCCTACAGTCCTAACACTGTCACCTTGACATACAGTGACAGTATCATAATATCCATTGACCATGAGGGTCAGCACAATGGACAAAAAAAAAATGTTTCAAGATCTTCTAAGAAAGAAAAAAAGTTTGGAAATTCTCTTTCACAGAATGTGATACCTAATGTGATTTTTAGTTCTTTTTTCTCATCTGGCTTCAGGCATCTGCTTTCAAAAGGCAACAAAACCCTAGCGTCTTGGGGAGGGTCAGAGGTTACCAACTAAAACAGCACATCCAGTTTAGAGGTGAATCCATGATTTGTTTAAGCACTGAACAGAGGCTTAGCAAGTGAAGGAAAATTTTATGTGAGTGCATTAGAGTGGACAATTTGCCCAAGAAGATATGATCAAAGGGAATTATGCATTAATAAATATGACATTAAAAACCCAATTAAAATTAGTCACTCTCTGTAAATCACTTTTTGATTACTAGTCGTTATTTCATATCCACTTTATATTGAGTATATTCTATTTTAAAGGTAAAGCAGACATCTTAACATAACATTTTGGTGTGCTTAGGAATAACTTACAAAAATTCTAACCATTTAAAAATAAAATGTGGCTGACCCATCAGTGTCTAGGGAATTTCAAACATATAAATCCTAACCCCATTAATAATATTTTTTTAAAAGTCTCACAGAAGTATTAATAGAACTATAATTACAGAAGCATTACCATAATCATAAGAGGGATGTCATGGTTCAGATTTAACTGCTTTGCACAAAGAAAACAGTAAACTATAAAAAAAAAATGTAAGGCATAGAAGAGGGCTCTGTACATTGAGCTATGTGTCTTTACACTCAACTAATTAGTCGCTACTGAGTGTTTTTGCTTTGCTCAGTGGCATGTGGTACATAAATCATTGCAATATGTTAAATGCAAATGGTTGTTAATAGAGGAACCATCTGCTCCGTGCTGGAGAGTTTGTTAAAAAGAATGTGGTGAACCTACTTTGGATAATGTTGAAAAACTCAAATACCAAATTGCTAAAATGAGCTGCCTCTGTTAACCCCAACATTACTAATACTCCCCTGGCCTTTTGAATTCTACCAATTCATCAGTAAACCACTCATAGCACAGTCTGTGCCGTTTTAAGCAACCCCATTGACCACTTCTAAAGACTGACTATCCTACAGAGACATCACACCACACAGAGAACTGCAATGTCCTAAAATTGTGTTCAGGAATTTAGAATAGCCAATAAATAACCCAATGATCCTCTCCAGAATATCTTTGCTAACATGAGTAAGACCGCCTCTCCATCCCCGTTCTTCCTGGAAGCTATTCCTTTATAGCTGTAGATCACTGGCAAGTGGCTGGCTGATGATGAATTGCTATGGGTATCATCAGTGTTTGCAACCTCCACCTCTTGTAATCTACAGTACTGTATTTCTCCAAAAGATCATCAGTGCAAAAGGGAGTCATGATTTCTCTCCCAACATAGTTTATTAGATGCTGTCACATAACTTCCTAATAATGTCTGCTGGACTCACCAGTGACAGTGTAAAACATGGGAAAATTAGTGATAGGACAGGAATTGGAGCCTTTAGGTTTCCAATGTCATGCTCCACTTTCTGGCAAAAAGGAAACACTCCTTAATCTGCCCTTTCTAATCAGCTCCTGGTCAAGGTTGCTATCAGTATAGTTAAGAGCAAGCTGCCATGATGATCTATTGCATTAATATCCATCGGAGGTGTGCTGAAATGATGCAATACTCAAAACAGGACTTGGCCATGAAGGAACGAGCTTAAAAATTAACTGTGTGGATGAAAATCTTCAAGCACACAACTTCACTGAAGCCAAATGTGAGGTACGATTATTGGCTTACCGCTAACTTGACTTTCTTGACCCTCCTTTTTTTTTTTCTTTTATCCTCCCCCTCACCCTTTTTTTGGCTTTTACAGTATCTGATTTAAGACTGTGCTTTTGGGGATTCGCCTGCGGGAGAAGAGGCTGCAGGAGAGCTCATTAGCCCAGCAGAAGCTCTATCCCTGGACGAATTATACAATGAGAAGCTTGCTTCTGAGGGCCACCAAAAAGAACCAGGGCTTTGTGGAGGTGGGCAGCCCTGCAGTGCAATACAAGCTTTTTATTTGTTAAAAAGAGATTTTGTACTAAAAACATTTCCCTTTGTTTGTTCTCATGAAAAGAGGAGCCTCCTGAAGGCTGCATGCATTTGATGACTCCATTTCAAAATGAACACTTGTCAGGTTCCAAACGGGGCTGCTGTACTTGAAAGTTACACAAAACCATTCGGAGATGGAGAGACTGGCACGGTAATCAGACAAGCCCTACCTTAAAGGCAGAGTGTGCCGGCTGTGAAGTTGAGAAGCTGGAATATTGAATTGGATTCTAACAATGATCCTGAGCCTTTACGAAGCTCATTTTTAGACTTGGCGCCTAGGAAAAAAAAAATCTTAACATTGTCTAATTGCATTAGTCTATTGAGCTGCAGTACCACTCTGGTTCCCAGAACACCACTTTAATTTAATTTAGATTTTGTTACTTCTTCCCCTCCAAAAGGAGAGCCTCACCATAAAGGCATATTTATTGTTTTTAATGCTTATGTTTGGAAACATTTACTAATTCATTTTTTCATTTAATTACAGTGAACAGGAGGATTGATTCTTTACACCTACAGATGATATTTACCAAAGTTTTTATGGAAATATAATGCAAAGTTTCTTTGATCTAAAATTATAGTCTGATTTTTGTTTTGTTTTGTTTTGTTTTCCTTTAGGAGGGGACCAAGCACCTAGGGAAATAGGAAAAGCCAACAAAAGCCAGCTGCATTTATCAGCCTTGAGAGT
>NW_006159750.1:3320919-3336683 GCF_000334495.1 Tupaia belangeri chinensis
GTAGGGAAGTGCCTCTGGGTCATCACTGCCTTCTTGGCAGGACCCTACAGGGCCTCCCCCATACACTCTGCTCATATTAGTGACACTCACACCAGCAGAGAGGGGAGTCAGACACATTCCATCTGTTGGTGTTTTAAGTTTTTTCAAATCCAGTTGATGAGGTGTTTGTCAGCAAACTTGTCACTCTGCTGTATTTTTGAGGTTTGGGCCATCTTGGGCCCAGAGATATCTTGGAGATACAAAGACAAATCATAGCCCTTTCTTAATATTTTTATTTTACATTGTCAATATCTTCAATTCCATGGTATATCATTTTCTCTCTGAAACTACTCTGGGTTGTAAAGTTCAAGCTGTCTAATTGAATGAAGTCAGGCATTTATTTATTCTCAAAAATAAGGATAACTTTCTACACCTTGATGTCTTTACAATGTGACTGCTTTAAAACAGCAGGAAAGGCTAATTTGTGAATAAAATATCTAGTTTTATTCAAAATGTATCAAAACAATGGATTAATCAGGAAAAGCAGTCCTACACCATTTGAACACTGATATTCCTAAAGTTGTTCCAAAATGTCATATATAATATTTTGTCTTTCTTTTATTTTTTCTGAGAGTTTTTGCTATAGGGCGTGTGTGCTTGCCAGACAGACAGAGACAGAGAGACAGAAAGTGAGAAATCGCCTCCTAGGGGGAATGGCCACGCCACAATCCCTTCTCCTCCAGGGATCTTGGGCACGCATGCACACACGCCTGGCGTGAGTTTAAGCCACTGGGTCCAGGTCTCAAACCACGAACAACTACATGGGAGTCCAGCAACATAACCATTATGCCAACTGCTGGTCCCAATATTTTTGTCTTTCTAGAAAGGATAACACTCAGTAATTCTAAGAGAGAACAGGGATTATATTGTATTACAGATCTGATCATGAAAATCTCTCCAGTGTTTGAATTACTCAAATTTATTTACCTGGAAATTAAGATCCAGTGTTCAAGGGTTATTTTGAAAATATCAGGTGTATCAGATATCTCATTTCTATGCTGGTTGAGGCCACAATTGGTTATCCAAGCAGAAGGAAGCTAACATTTTGAAACAGGTGATAAACTGGTACTGCTTCTCATTGGCTAATACTCAGAATAACAGATCTTTACTTTGTGTGAATCCAAAGAGTCCAGAGGATGTTTCAAAGTCCTGTGGATTGTGCTGGGGTAGAGTGCTCACAAGGTCATTAGCAGTGTGGGCCTCTGTGGGACAGACATTACAAACACAGCAGCCAGAGGAGGCAGGTTACTTTAGCTTCCTCCTTTGAAATGCCGTTCTTCTGAGATGGGGATGTCAGACAGCATTTCTTATCATTCATGATGGCAACCCCTCAGTCCAGGACCATTGTTCTAAAATCCCCACCTGCGGACTGATACCTGTCCTCAGTCCAAACAGTCTGAATGTCACCCAGTGTATTTTTAGATGCAGCCTTTGCAGTGCCTGAGAGATTCTTTTCCCTCAACTAATCCCCACATGAAAAGTGTACTGCCTGCCCTAGATTTTCCTTTTCTTTCTTTATCTTTACAAACTTTCAGATTTGGAAACCTTTTATTCCTGGGTTATGTCTCTGACATGGTGAGCGGATGCCCTCTTCTCATTTCCAGACTGAGGGTACATATTCTTCTCGGAGCAGAGTGTGTTCATTAATTCACTTGGCATAGACTGTATAGCTTACAGATCTGCTTTCTAAAAAGGAGTTTCCTGAGGATGCTCAGAGCCTCATATATTGATACAAAAAAGAAAAAGAAAAAGCGTAGTGGTACATACCTGTAACCAACAAAGGACACTGAGTAATCTGGTTTTTGGCTGGGGTCTGGCATCTCCCCGCCTGCATGGCTGATGTGCTGCAGTCTGACTTCCTCAAACATACCGTGTCCATAGGTTTCAAGAAAAAAAGGAGAAATGTGTGAGACTAAAAATCCCTGAACCATAGCCAACTGGAAATGATGGAAGGTTTTCTCCATAAGTCAGATGGCTCCAGAAGATTGCTCCCTGGACACTTGCAGTCTGTGAGAAAACTCCATTTCTTTGACTCTAAGAATGAATGGAATCGAGTTGGCTAGCCAGAGGTAACATGATGCTCAGGTAAACTATTTTGGTAGCCTTCAGGGCTGCAGGCTGGAGAAAAAGAGCACTCATTTGAAAGCAGCCCAGATGCCAAACGGGAGTGCACCCAATAAGTTCGTTCCAGGCAGCAGCATGAACATGCCCCATGCCCCTTTCTCCGATAACAGCTTGCCTGCATGGTGTGATGGCTGTTCTGGATCTAGAATATATTTCTCTCAAGGTGCACTCACAAATCTGTTATATATTTAGATTTTTTTTTTGGCAAGTTTTAAAACCTCTTCAGAGATGTCAAAACGAGTGAAAAATTTATATCCAAGATAAAATGTTCAGTAAATGGTTTTAAAAGAAGCGTTGATCAGGCTTAGGGGACCAGAATAGCATTAGGAGGTTTATTGCAAGGCACCCCTTATTTAACACAAGAGTGCTTAAAGTTGTCTTTAATCTTACAGCCAAGACTTTCTCATTTTTTATCTGCATTCTTAAAAACCTGCACATAGTAGGAATTCAAAAAAGTAGCAGTTTTATCTTAGCCACTTCCCCCACCCCCCATCATCTCTTTCCTATCCTGGGGGTTGAGGGAGTTTCTTTCCTTTGGAGTACACTGACCCTAGAATACTGTGGTAGGGGAAGCAGCTGCAGCATGTTTTAGAGGTGGAAGGACATGGAAAGGAAATAAGAACAGATTGCTGGAGTGAGAACGGAATGGCCACAGCAGGGCTGCATATTACTTGGTGGGCATCTTTGTAGTCAAACAGACTGGGTTCAAATCCCCCTCTTATCTTACTGTCTCTGTAACTTGGGCAAATGCCTTAGTTCTGTGAACTTTACTTTGTACAGCTATAAATAGAACAATAATGGGCATCACGGGATTGTTGGAAGAATTAATACAACATATTATTACATTGCTTGCAGTAGCTGACACATACATAGTAAGGGAGTTATTTGTTATTATTCATCTGTGGTCCTGTCATCCTTGTCTTCTGATGCTCCATGATGTTCTGTCCTTATGTTGACATACTTTTCATAATTATCATGTTACTATCTCTACTTTCCCAGTTTCCATGTTAGGCCATTTTTCTTGCAATGGTCCTTCATTGTCATCAGGGGTTTGCCAACGTTGTCCCTCAACCATTGTTAGAGTCACCATCCCCAGCTCTCAGACCTCCCACTCATCTGAACCTCATTGCTTCTGCTGACAATGGATGTTGATCGTTTTAGTAAATTAATTCAAATAAATTGATTGCTTCCATGGTGTCGTGGATAAAATATAAAATGTAACCATGCTGAATGTTGCCTCTCCTTAAGAGATTTAAGACAATGCTTACCATGTTATGGGCCCAGGTCACACGGTAAATCTCGACTGCTACTATTGTCAGTATTATTGTTGATAGGAATATTATATATTGGTTTCTCTGCTTTTACTTGTGGCTTTCTAAAATTTATTTTCCACTCTACAGCCAAAGTAATCTTTTACAAGCTTAAATCATACCACTTTCAGGCTTACCCTCTAGTGGCTTTCCAGACCATTTGAGATAACATCCAAACTATCTTCTGACCTCTGATGCCCTCCATGGTTGGCGCCTGTCTCCCTCTCTCCAACTTCCTCTGGAATTATTATTCCTTTGCTTACCCAGCTCTGGCCATAGAACCTTCTTTCTTTTCCTCAAATACCAAGTGTATTCCTGCTTCAGGACCTCTTTGTGAGCTCTGACTTCTCTGGTTAGAATGCACTCTGCCCAGCATTTTATGAACTCCCTCAAATCAGTCAGATTACACCAAGACATCACCTCCTCGTGCAGACCTCCTCCCTCCAACATGAGCCACACTCCAATTATATTGCTCTGTGCTTGTTATATATATATATATATATATAGTATTTAGTTCTACATGAAAAGATACCAATTACCTATTTATTTGCTTATTTTAAATGAGGTTTTTTTTTTAAAGCCAATATTTATATCCAATATAACCATTATGTTGAATTATTCTTTTCTCATGCTCTGACTTTTGTTGTTGTTGTTGCTGTTTTAGTTTGGCTTTACTATAGAGGGCATGCACTTGCCAAAGAGAGACAGAGAGAGAGAAAGTGAGAAATAATCTCCTAGAGTGAATGGCTGTGCCACAGTTCGTTCTCCTCCATTCTCCTCTGTGGATTCTGGGCATGCATGTATACGCACCTGACATGAGTTTTAAACAACCAGGTCCAGGGCTTGAACTGTGGTCAGTCATGTGGGAGTCTAGGACCTTATCTACCATAGCACCTACTGGCCCCTCATTCTCCTACTTTGCTATGTAGTTTTAGCACATAGATGTGATCCCTAAACAATATACTGTTAAATTGCTTTCAAGTGTCATAGTGTATAATTCTACGGAGACTTCCCTTTTCTACCTGTTATGCCTCTGAGCCCCATAAACATTGCTTAAATAGTATTTCATCATGTGACTATGTTATAGTTTATGTATCCATACTCCTGTCAGTCCAGTTGACATCTAGGTTGTTTTTACTGCTTTTATAGATATCTTTCTTAAGAACATACTGTTGCTTATGTGTCAGAATTGTCTAGGGAAACACCTCAGAAAGGAATGGTTTATCCTAGGATATATAACACATATTCAGCATAAAAATAGAACTCCCATTTTTTACCCAAAGTAGTTACACTAATTTATATTTTCACCAGCAAATATAAAAATTACATTCTCACTAACACTTGGTATTTTAAAACGTACTTTTTCTAATCTTATGAATGTAAGATAATAGGTTTTAAGTGACTCTAATTAACAGTCTTACTATATATGAAAATTAAACATCGCCTCAAATATTTATCATTCACATATTTTATTGTGGGAAATTTTTTTACTTTTATGTCCATTTCTATGAGAATTTGTTTTCTAGTTTTAGTTGATTCTTAGGAATAGTCAGGATTCTAATCTGTCAGTTTATCTTCGTTTCTCCAGTTTATGAATTGAACTTTCATTGTCTGTATAGTGACTTTTGACAAACAAATGTTTATTTTCTATTTTAAATCTACTTAATAATTTTTATTTCCAGAGACATTGATCTTTGTTGGGTTCAATATGGATTTTCAAAACATGCATGCAGTGTGTGTTAATGAAATCAAGGATATTACCATAGTCATCATCTTCAACAAAGAGCATTATATCGTGCACCTTCCATTTTCATTGCACTAGCTTATACATATATGTATCTATGTATTTATGTATGTTGTATGTGTGTGTGTGTGTGTGTGTGTGTGTGTGTGTGTGTCTGTTAGATAGGCACTGCCCCCTTCTATTACTCTGTTGCAGTATACTGATTCATACCTTATTTGTGACGATTATTTAATGATTGAATTTAACAATAGTTTTGCCTTTATGATCTACATGTTTTATGTTTTACCTAAGAAATTCAACGTTTGTTCAACTGCCATATGATCCAGCAATCCCACTCCTGGTATATATCCCAAGGAAATAGTATCAGTGCTCAAAGAGTCATCTGCACTTCCATGTTCATTGAATGGTTTCACTTACACACAATATCTAAAAAACGCAAACTGGTAGAAGCTGAGAGTAGAAGTGTAGGTCCCAGGGGCTAGGAGGTGGAGGAAATGGGGAGATGTTCCTCAGAGTATTCAAAGTTTCAGTTATGAGAGACATTTATGTAAGTTTGAAGTCTAACGTATAGCATGGTGACTATAGTTATAATACTGTATTGTATACCCGATATTTATGAAAAACAGATTTTAGGTGTTCTACACATGTACACACACACACACACAAGATAACTACATGAGGTGATGAATGTGTTAATTAGTTTGATCATAGTAACTATTTCAAAATGTATATAAAATCATCACTTTGTATAACACAAATACATACAATTTTTATGTCAACTGTACCTAAGGAAGTTAATTAAATCTTTGTCCTTCCCCAGATTAAAAAATATGTTCTGCCATATCGTTTAATGCTCTAGAATCTGGCCAGTCCCACTAAATTCCATGGTGCAGCTAGAGTTTAGTTTTGTATGTTATCTGAGTGGGAATCCAGTTAATTTTTCTCATATAACTCATCATCTCTGAGCCATTTATTACATATTAAATATAAAATTAAATTCTCCCAATTTTGTAATATTAGTTAAACCATTAAACCCCTGCCAGTATGGGTGGAGACCCATAGCTGTTTAGCCGCATTCATGGATAATACCCTGCAGATGCTCAGATCCATGGGAATTGTCAAAATGTCGCTTGTATTTATTTCTGCTGCAGCTTGATAAGTTGCATACAAGGGAACCCCTCCCACTTCCCTTTAATCTTAATTGAGGAGGTCTGCTAGAGTTTGTTCTACTCCAAGCACCTAGTATCATTGAAAATTTCATTCCGTGGCCTGCATGCTTTCTCATTTTCTTCTACTGGACACCCTCAGACAGCCCTTTTGTGGGCAAGCTCTACCTCTCATCCCAGGAATACCTTTCACCTGAGTGAGCAGTAAGTATTTCAGTTATTTATAATCATATATAACGGTATGGTGTGTTTTGACATTATATGCTTTAAAGGAGAAAGGAGCAGTGTGCTGAGTGATCAGCATCCTAAAGTATGATTCATCCTTTCCTGTTGTTAAGCAATGGTACCTCTTTTTATAATGATTTTCTGTCTCCATAAGAGTCTTACATTGAAATTATTTTTTCAGTGAGCAAATCTTTCATTTCTAGAGTTGTGTTTCTTTAGCTTTACCTATTTTTGTAAACCTGCCTGATCATTTGTGTAGTCTTTTGATCCTACTTGTATTTTAAATTTTCTCTTGTTTTTTTTTTTTAAGGCTCTCAAACATTTTTATATTGTATTCGATCTGATTATTACATTTTTTGAAGTCTTTATGGCTCTGGTGCTTCTAACATTTATTTATTTATTTTAAATTGATATAGTTTCTTAAACTTTTCCACTGTGTCTCACATATGATGGTGGTTTTGTGCTAACTTTGTGAGTTTTGTTTTGTTCTTTCTGTTGTTGTTGTTGTTGTTTTATTCTTAGCATATAACTGATAGTACCCTAACTGTACTGATTCTTTCAATAATAAAGTGTGTTTATTGGGGGGCCACATAGATTGGGTCTATTTAAAGTTATTATTCCTAGATTACAGTTGGAGCAGATATGTTAATAAGGTGTATCCAAACTTTAAAGCCCATATAAGCAGGAAGTGACCACAAAAAAATTAGAGATAATTGATGGTATACAACTCTCTCAAGAGCATTTATAAGGAGTGTGGATGTGTATGAATGCTGATGTATGTGCCAGTTCACATTAATTTATCCATTATCTTGAGACCCTCACCTTTCCTGGATTCTGACCTTGATACACTGGACTCAAGGTCTTATCTAAGTACCAGTACACTCACCACCACCCTCAAGGTGTAGGCCACTGAAATCCAGTAATTCAGTGCCTTTGGTATTCACCTACTTCTCTGGTTTTATGCTTTGCTCTTGACCGTGTATTTTGACACTTTGTTGATGTCTCAAAAGTGCTTACCAAGTATCATGCTGTAAGAAGTGTTTCTAGACTGCCATAATGCAGAAACAATAGTCTTTTTAAGTAGTCTAGGCTGTTTCCTTCACTAAAATATAAGTATGATGAAAGCAGGATTTAGCCTGTTCTGTTTACCTTTGCAAGTTCAATGCCTAGAAAGCATTCCTCAATCCTGTTATACTTAGAATTATACTGGATGATTATGCATCTGGCATGGAGCCTGACTTAGGTGTACTTTAAAAGCCCCTCAGAAGAACCAGCAGATGGTGTAATGGTTACGTTGCTGGACTTCCAGGTAGTACACTGTGGTTCGAGTCCCAGAACCGGCATCTTATAAAACTCACATGACAGGCACATGTGTGTGCGTGCCCAAAATCCTGAGAGAAAGAAGGATTGTGGTGTGGCTATCCCCCAAAGGGGGTCTCTCTGTCTCTCTCTGTCTCTCTCTGTCTCCTCAGTGAGCGCACACACCCTATAGCAAAAATCTCTCTAAAAATAATAATAATGTTCCTCAGGACATTTTAATGAGCATCTAGGATTGAAAAACATGAGAGAGACCATTCCTGGTACAGAGTATATTCTCAAAAAATATTTACTCAGTGGATTATAAATTTGTAGAAAAAAAATCCTATTAAGAAGTATTGGGCTATTTTCTACAGACTGTCAAGTCATTGAAAGAGATGCATTGGGTCCTTTAGGTATAGATATAAAAGGTTAATCTGATGACTGGGAGGATTTTATCAAGCCTCTCTCCATCTGGATCTAACCAGAAAACACCTCACAGGTCACTAAGTATAACTTATAAATGCATTCTCTGGCAGGCCCCATGCCAATCAGAACTGGACCTGACAGCTGTGTGCATGGATTTCTTCCTTTCCAAGGGTTACAGAGGCTGGCCTATAGTATATGAATGCTATTTGAAAGACATTCTTCTTTTATGCTGGCCAGATCCATTATAATAGTTGACCTCGCTGAGCCATGAGCTCAATGAAAACAAATCCCTAAATTTATACTTAAATGGGCCAGACAAGATGAGCAGGCATGCAGTGAGCACCAAAGGAAAGAAAAGCTGAAGGTGGTTCATTCAGGATTATAACATCTTCTCTGGGTACCTTGATCCTGATGGTTCTTTGTTAAAACCTTGAACCCCTGAATCTCCACAAAGATATGAAAGCTCAGGCAGGTTTGAATTTAACTATTGCATTTCTTCCGTAGACATTTCATAGTTCCTTAACAACTGGAGGAAATTTCATCCTTTATTTGATTGAGCCAATACAAATAGTCTGGAAATTAGGACCACAAAGTTAATTGAAAGAAAGAGAAGAAGGAAAACTAAGAAAAATGTATTTTTAAACATAAAAATCTAAACATATTGTTTTTGTCAGCAGTATTTAGCAATCTGTTTTTCACAGTGACAACTTTAAATTATTCATAGCTGGCTATCTGGTCCTCAACTTTTCAATTATATGTGGTTATAATGGTGAGTTGATTCAAAATGAAGGAAAATATTGATTGGACACATTTGAAATATAGATGAAGTCATTTGTTAGATAGAATATTGAAACTGCACTTTGTTTCAGATATCTAAGGAATATTTAGAAAAATCAGAATTTATAGCATTCTATCCTACTCTTCTATGTAATTCAGTTCTTTCAAGATTCTTGCTACTTTTAAATAAATGGATTATCCCACTCAAATGTATGATTAAGAAATTGCAATATGTCAAATTTAAAATGTACTTTTATTGTGACTCCATTTTAAACACTATGTGACAATAATTATATTTCCTAAGAATGAAATCGAGATTTTATAGACACAACAATAGGCAAAATCTGAAAGTAAATACCAAAGTTATACATTTTTCATCTTAGTGGGAAAAAAGTAATTGGGAAAAATATGACATCTTGGCTAAGAAATATTAAGTTCCACCTCTATTTGAGTTGTTTTTAAACTTTAGTTCATCAAGCCTTCTTGATAAAGATGATTTTCTAGAGTTGAGCACTAGAAAATAGATGGGAGTGAGGAAATGGTACGTAATTTGCTTTTCTTGACATCTATGATTCCCCACTTGAAGAAACTAGAATTAATCAACAACACATGGTCACTTGCACAGAGGTTTGGGCGTGAGTAGGGGTTTTCTGTGAAGTTTTTCTGCATAAGTCTGTCTAATGTAATATTTTTCTTTATCATCCAGTCATTTGCTGCGTTTTAATATCAATCTAGCCCACTGAACATTGATCTATTCCAAAACGAGTATCTGACGAAGAACGCACAAATTAGACTCTCTATTTTGAAAGTAATGAATTCTAAAGAGCACCTTAAGATGATAATCAAATCAGTACAAGGAAAAAAGGCAGAGTTTTAAAACATCTACAAGCTGCTGTTACTGAAAACTCTACTGTTTGAACTGCAATTTGAACATATTTCTACCCTTTAGACATTACAAACATGTCATCACACCCTGCTGTGAGGACAGCTTTGGTGCCCCAGAAGTAAAAGAGTTTAGCTGTGATTAAAGGATTGAAGTCTGTGCCTTGAACTGACAGATTAGATTTTGCTAGGTTTTCCCTTTTAATTCTGGGTTTGACAGCCCTACCATGAATTAATCTATTATAAATTATGGCAAATTCCTCCAAGGCTGATCATTGTCTTGCAAAAAATCATAAATTTCTATTGAAAATGCTGACATTTCTATCACAAGATGTTACTCCAGTGTGGTAGAAATCTGAGCAAGGCAACTAAAAAACAAACCAGCACTGAAAGTTGCAGCTCCCTCAACACTGGTAGAATGACGGAGATTCGGACACAAACCTAGCAGTTGGGGACAATGTGCTGACTTCTGTGGTCACTGATACATGAGCCTCAGTGCTTGTCTTCTGGTAACTCACAACGATGTTATTACATCCTGCCTACCCAATTTTGCTGATAACTGAAGTTGATAAATACCAACTGTAGTTTATGGTTGTGAATCACAGCCTGAAGCAAAATGGCATGAACATTGATTGCAGATAAATATGAACAGGATAATAATAGATTGACAGAATCTGAACCCTATCACGGACCAGTTAGGATGTCAGAGAATCACCTGAGATCAGCCTTAGCATTCCAGGAAAAGACTATGGATACTGAGTGGGTAGGTCCAGGGGCAAATAAAGGCTTTTTGACTTCATTAGCCCTATTCATACTTGCAGGATGATCATTCTTCTGGAAATCACCACTTCCTGCAGACTTGAAAGTAGGTATCAGAAGCGAGGAGTGATATTTTCTATTTTCTGTCTGTCCTTGGAACTCCCCAAGTCCCACTATGGTCATCACTGATTCTATGTTCTTACATCTGGATCTTCCTGTTTATGTGATTAGAAAACCTTAGATGGGTTTCATTTGTGTTTAGTGTTCAAATCATTAGGGAATTGAAAAGTCAGAATTGAACACATGCACTGCAAGTTCACCTTCAGATCTTAAAGAAAAATGCTGAGATAGATAAGACAAAAGAAAGAAAATAAAGGAGGGCAAATATTTACTGGTGGCAATATTTTCTTCAAAATTATCATTTCATGACCATTGCTGCCTATTAAGTGAATTTGAAATTCTACACGTGAATTTGATACTGTAGGGCCTAATCTGCTCCTCAGATGTATTTCACTTGGTCAAAACATCATTTTAATCATTTTTTTATTTGGCTAGCTTATTATGAAAACTAAACTGACCTTATGGTTGCTGTTGCTACCACAGTTTGTTGTCTTGTACAGGGTCTCCTTCCCTGCCGGACACCTGAGGACATTCGAGTTGTAACCTTGTGGTCTACACCATCCAACAGATTTGTGAAGAACATTGATTCTTTGAGAGAAATGGTTACTGGTACATATTAGACCAGGTACTGAACTTGAAAAAGCAAAGCATAGATTTTATAATTCCAGGCAGTGATACTTACCATGAAGACAGATAAAGATAAAAGAAAGTAAACAAAAAAGACAACTTTTATAGAAGGACTGGTTTGGGAGAGTTTCTCTGAGAGCAGATTATCAAGAGTGAGCATATAAACCTCTGCAAAACCTTTCAAAATGAGGACCAGCAAGTGTAAAGATCCTGAAAAGAAACAGAAAGTACAGTCTGAAGTAGCAGAGGTAGAAAGTGAGAGAAATGGCAGGAGGAGAAGTGAAGCAGGTCTTATAGGGTGCTTTAAAGCAATGAGAAACCACTAGAAATGTTGAACAAGAAAATGAAGTAATTGAATTTATATGGTAATGAATAGGTAATTTGGAATTCATATGCAGTACATAAATATTTTACTTAAATTCTTGTATTTACAAAATTAATTAACATTTCTGAACGTTTATCTGCATTACTAATCTGCTCAGCTAATGAATATGAGTTGATAATACTGAACACCTACTATGTACAAAATCCCATGCTACATTCTGTTTGGTGTATAAAGATCACTTAGTATGTGATCCTTGGCTTAAAGAATTTAGATACTACTTGAGACCAGCAGCTAGCGTAATGGCTATGTCACTGGACTCTCTTGTAGTCGACTGTGGTTCGAGTCCTAGACCCAGTGGCTTAAACTCAGGCCGGACCTATGTACGTGCATGCCCAAGATCCCAAGAGGAGAATGGAAGAGAAGGGATTGCGGCATGGTCATCCCCCCTGGGGGGTGATTTCTCACTTTCTGTCTCTCTGTCTCTCTCTGTCTTTCTGGCGAGCGCACACACCCTATAGCAAAAATCTCTCAAAAAAAAATTTTTTAGATACTATTTTCTAACATCCAATCTCCAGTCACTGAGTATCTCTCTGCTATATTTCTGAAACATATACTACATTTTTCTTCCAGATGATTATTTAAACACTTAAGAACCTCCTATTTTGCTATTAATATATACTTTATATTACATTGCTTCTAATGGAACTTTGGTACCACTTCTTTAATTCTTTCATTAATTACAACACTTTAAAGGCAAATCAGATTTTGTATTGCAGTGTGAAAGTTCACAGCTCCAGAAATATTTTAAAAAGGCAAAAGGTCTTAGAAATGGGTTTGAAAACACAACTCTTTAAAGGACTGCCAGCACCTCCCTACCCTGCTGAAAGCTAATGTCATATTTGGCACTCAGGAAATGATTTCTGTATGGAAGAAATGATAAACTGGTCTGCATCCTGCTGCAGTAAACTGATGAAAGAGTATTTGCTATTTCAATTCTGAGGATCACTTTATAACTGTGGAGTCATATCGAATTAGTGTCTTGGCTTCTGCGAGGCTCTTTTGTAGAATCCTAGCGTGTCGCTGGCAGGGTCTATGGAACACTCACCAAGAACAGGTTGATTAAAATATGGCAGAGACAAGGATGGGGTTGGGGAGAGCCCTGAGCACAGCTGCACAAAATGTAAAGCTCAGCTCACATCCATCCCTCATTCATTTAGTGCTCTTTTGCAACCATCACAAATTCCTTGGGCACCCTACAAAGCACCCATCCCTGAAGCCCATGTATCAGAATTATCTTCTCCTCCCCCTTTTTTAAAGGCTTTGGCCATAGGATGTGTGCACTTGCCAGAGAGAGACAGTGAGAGGAAAAGTAAGAAATCATCCCCCTGGGGAATGGTCACATTGCACTCCCTTCTCCTCCATTCTCTTCCTGGAATTTTGGGCAAGTATCCATATGCACCTGGTGTGATTTTCTGGACCAGAACTGTGGTTAGCCATATGGGAACCTAGCACCTTCTCCACTATGCCACCTGTTGGTCCCCAGAATTATCCCAGGAAAACCTCTATTTGCTTTCCTTGGATTTCTCTCTGATAAATTTTCCCATGTCTGGGTGCCATGATAATTTCATCTCAGTCACACAGTTGCTTTTTAGCAAAGAATTTTCTTACCGAAAAGACTAACTTGAATGGTGAAAATTCTAGACATATTATCAATGTAGAAAAATTCTGGGAAAAAGACGACATTTTATACTTTTTGGAATACTCCCACTTGATCCCCAGTATGAGGTAGACCAGATACAGGTGGTTGCTAGGTTCCTGTTACTATCTGAAATCCTGGCTGAATATGGTAAATGCTACTTGGTTAAATTAATGCTTTCATTACTGGAAGGCTGGGTGTTCATTAATCCTCGGTTTAATCACCACTGGAGTGTGGCAGTATCCATGCTGGAAAATGAAGTCGTTGTGCATTATCCCAGCACACAGGAAGCCAAAGCTGACAGTACCCAATGTGGTGTGGTGGAAAGAACCTCACCTTTGGAGCTGAAGACCTGATGCATGGCCAGTCTCCACTGCTCGTAGGAGAGGTGTGGGCAGGTCCCTCCACCTCTGAGACTCTTAAATCATCTGTCAACTCTTAGCGTTGTTGTGAAACTGAAACACAGGATATATGTTAAAACACTTTGTAAACTGTAAAGCACAAGGCAAATGATGCTATTTTCATTTTAGGCAAAAATAGAATAAGGGCAGATGAAGATTTCAAGACCTTTCAGATTTTTTTTTTTTATACTTTCTCTACCCTTCTTAACAATCTGTTTTTATTTTGGCTAGTTACTTGATAATGAACTCAGGAGAATTTTCTGAGCAAATGTCTGGGTTTGGTCTTAGTGCCTCACTCCCAATCTTCCTTCTCTGATTTGAGGCTTCTCTGGAGGTTTCTCTTGTCTCAGAGATTTGGCTGTCTGCGTTCTTGAAGATCCTTTTGCATATCTTCTCAAACTGACTGCCAGTTTTGTTTCTTTCCAGTACTTTTTTCTTCTTTTTGAAAATTATTTCATTGGGGTTAGCAGGTAATGTAGCAGGTAAGATGCTGGACTCCCACATGGCTGATGGCAGTTTGAGGCCCAGACCTTGTGGCTTGATACTCATACAGGGTCTGTGTGCATGTGTGCCCAAAAGCCCAAGAGGAGAATGGAGGAGAAGGGATTGTATCGTGACCATCCCCTCTGAGAGGTGATTTTCACTTTCTCTCTCTCTGTCTCTTTCTGTGTCTCTAGCAAGTACAAGTGCCCTATGGCAAAAATCTCCCTAGAACAACAACAACAAAATGACTCCATGAAGGGGCCAACAGATGGCATAGTGGTTACATTGCTGGACTCCCACATGGCTAACTGCGGTTCAACTTCCAGATCCACTGGCTTGAAAATCATGTCAGGGACATGTTCGTGTATACCCAAGATCCCAGGAGGAGAATGGAGGAAAAGGGATTGCAGTATTGCCATTGCCTCTGGGGGATAATTCCTCACTTTCCTTCTCATTGTGTTTGTCTTTCTCTCTCTCCCTCCCTCTCAGGCAACCCCATGTGCCCTAAGACAAAAACCTCTAAAAAAAATTACTCCATCCAAACATTATAGTTAGAATTTTTTCTTTTACTTTGTAAATATGGAAATGAAATATTTGCTCACCTGAATTTCATGAACATATGCTAGAGTAATGTTGGGGCTTATTCTTTGGGTTTTCTGAAGGAAATGTCCAGCACAAATACAAATATAACAAAACAATATCCTGATAAGCTAATGTAATAAGAGTATAGAATTGTGTAGTCTTTGTCAAAAACCTGCCTGTAGTAAATCACCACAAAAATCTCACCATGAGACATAAAGTGGGGGTGGGAGGAGATTATCCAAACCAATCCAGTCATCCTTCAATACACAAAAAACATGATTTTATCTGCAACGTAACTGCTTTCAATATCATGCCCACTTTAATCTGTTATTCTGAATCAGAGTTTGCATGTAATGTTAAGTAAAATGAATAATTGATCCATTATTCTTTTCCTCCCAAAAAGAAATATGCTAATAATATTGTTTTGTTTTGTTTTGTTTTTCTGATTAATTCCATTCACTCTATGCTTTCATTCATTTTTTCCTTTCTGAAATGTGAATCCTCTCCTGCTGCATGCACAAAGACAGACTATCCTTCAGACTTGGCTCCCATCTGATCTCCACCAAGAAGCCTCCTCACATTGATCGGAATCTTCCAAGTTATCCAAACTAAATTTAGTTTAGCATTTATTCATACACACACACACACACACATATATATATATATTTATACATACACACACATAATGGGACTTTGAAAAGTTTATAGAAAAAATGGAATTAAATACAACTTTCTTTTTTTAAAAAAAGTTGAAATCCATGTAGAGTTTTATTTTAATA
>NW_006159750.1:3336767-3339480 GCF_000334495.1 Tupaia belangeri chinensis
GCAGGAATACACTGTATATTAGTCCAGGTAAAGGTATTATCATACATGTTATCAATAGATAATTTTCCATTTTTGTGTCCTTTAAATGTTTTGTTTCTTTCTTTTTCCCCTTGATTCCTTCCATGAAATTTGTGAAGGTCTCTCATATGTATTTCCTAAAACATTATATAAAATTCTTTTAATATTAAACTAGATATAAAACATACTTACTGTTGGGGCTAGAAGGTAGCATGGTACTTAAGTCTCTGGGCTCCCACATGGCAGGTTGTGGTTTGAGTGCCAGACCTGGAGGTTTGAATATCATGCTGAACTTATGTGCATTTGAGCCCAAAATTCTGAGAAGAGAGTGGAGAAAAGACTGTGGCATGGCTATCCTTCCTGGGGGGTTATTTCTTACTTTCTGTCTCTTTGTCTCTCTCTTTGTCTCTCTCTCTCCTCTCTCTGGTGAGTACACATGCCCTATAGAAAGCTTTAAAATAACAATAATAAAAACAAAAATAAATATTTAAAAATTTTAAAATAAGTAATTAAAAACAATATGGCTTATGCCTCTGTGCAGAAATGATAAACCATGAGCAATATAAAGAAGGTATCCTTATGCAATTAATTTACTTTTAAAAATGACCACATGAATAGATCTCTTATGTTCCAAGTATAAATCTCAGATACAGGCCCAGTGGCAGTGGCATAGCAAGTGGGGCACAGGTAGTGGGGGGTACTGCTGCACAGTGCTGGAGACCACGTGAGAAGACTCTAGGTTTGCATTTGGGGCTACCTGAGCATGTCAGGCACACACAGCCTGTGATCCTTGCTGGTTGCAGGGCTGTGGACAGAGCTCAATGTGAAGACCGTGTTGAGGATGCTGCTCTCTTTCATGAAATAAATAAAATTTAAAATGAAAACCCTCAAGTGTGCAATAAAGTTGTCAGCTTTGGAGAAAATAAGAAGCTATGCTTCATTTTTACTTCTAGATCTATCATTTCAGAACTTTGAATATGTCACTTAATTTCTCAGGTTGGAGTCATCTATTTACTAAAACAGAATAAGCTGAAAGCACTTTCCAGATTGTACAACACAGAGGAAATATATAGAAACATGCTGTTATGGTATAAAGTAGAAATGACTAGTACCATCATTCCATACAACAGTCATTTATTATAAACAATACTACACAGTGGCTTATGCCAATTTCAATTACTGGATTTGCTTTTCAGTGTTTAGAAGTAGGCTAACTCGTCAAATTTGATTTCTGATGTTAAATACCTTAATGAATGCATTGTGTTACATTCATTTTAGTTCACGTTTCTTGAAATCTAAGCATAAATATGTAGTACTCATACAAAATAAAGAACCAAAGCTATTATCTAAACAACATAACTCCAGAACAAGGACACTACATTTTATGTATTTAATGGCTCTAATTCTTCATTCCAAGCTGCTTTATTGAAAGTCTGTCTACACATACACACACAACACAAAGAAGCATGTGCCCTATTTTCCTAAGTATCTTTCACTAATGAAAACATCTTATGCTACACAATTTCTGCTTATTATTAGAATGCAATGCAAAGAAATAGATAGGTATGAAAGTATTTATTTGGAGACAATGTTCATGTCAAGTTTTTTTTGATAAAAAATGCAAGCATACTCAGGATTTCCAAATGTGATTATTATGACTTAGTAAATTTTCCTAACGTTCTGTATATATAGTGTGTACATTTACACATATGTAAATTATTTCACTTACATTTAAAATAGGCTTGATATAAGTCATATTTAGTATACTTAAGGATTAGTTTTTAAATACATAGTTCAAATTTCTCATAGGAAATCTACTATTAGCATTTTAAAATTTATGTTCTTTGAAGCTAGTCAAGCATTAGCTTTAGAATTCACCCATATCTAATTAATACAATTTTTTGCCTTGATACTAACAAATATGCTGACATTAATCAAATTAAAATATTGTTTTGTAACTCTATGCCTTTTAAATCTTTATGTAATAGTTTTATGACAAAATGGAATTTTTTTAAAGAATTATTTATTTATTCTTTATTTACTTATTGTTATTGTTTTACATGAGTTTTGCCAAAGAAAAACAGAGAGAGGTAGAGTGAGAAAGCAAGCTACCAGGTCCAGGCCTCGAACTGCGGCCAGCCTTTTGGGAATTCCAGCGCCTTAACCAAAAATGCCTCCTGCTGGCTCCGAGAAATGGGATTTTAAGTAGTAATCTTACAATTTTTTTTTAACAATTGTCCTCTTCAGTATGAATAAACCACTTAATTTTTCACTTTTCAACTAAAACAAAGATAATTAACACATTAATAAAAACAAAAGAATTCATATTTTTAAAGGATTATTTTATTTAACTTTATTTATTTATTTATTTATTTATTTATTTATTTATTTTATTTGTTCAGAGAGAGAGGGAAAGTGAGAAAGCAAGCCTCCAGGTCTGGGGTTTGAACCATGATCATCCATGTGGGAGTCCAGCACCCTCAACCACTAAGTCACCTGTTAGCCCCAAGAAGTAGTATTTTTCTTAATGCATAATTCACCATTAAGAGAAACACAGGGAAATTTTTACTATACTATGAGTCCATGCATCCCAAAGTATAATAGTCAATAGAACTATCATATAGATAAATATTTGATAAATAAACTTTAACTTTATATTAGATATATTTATATATTCATATATCAATATAAATAC
>NW_006159750.1:3339797-3349348 GCF_000334495.1 Tupaia belangeri chinensis
CAAGTGCACATGCCCTATGGCAAAACCCTAAAAATAAATAAATAAATAAATAAATAAATAAATAAATAAATAAATAAATAAAATAATTACTGTCTGCCCTACATTGTGCATGTTTACTGTTTTGATTAGTTATTTTGTGTTGGTGGTCTTGGCATTCTTTTAGGGGACTTTTCCCTTGTATTTTGAATGTCTCACTGTGCCCAGTGATGAGAAGGACGTAGTATAGATATTAAATACATGTTTTTGCTTGACTGAAATACATATTTTTGCTTAACTAATTTTTTGCTTGTGTAAGTTTTTGTGGGATAAACTATTTATACTTATTTTAATGATAGTATAATTACATTGAATAATAATTTAAATCACTTCACCCTAACATAATTATGTCTATTTTTGAAAATTTCTTTCCAAGCCTCTTTGAATTCCTTCTATATTTTTTATAATTGTTATTCGACTACACTTATTATTTTGTATATTATATTTCAATTTTATTTACCATAGTCAGTAAATAATTCAGTGAATAATAGTAAATAAATAATCAGTAAATAATTCAGTAATTTTACAAAACCCTCATAATTAATCACTGTTAACTTCTTAATATGCTCTAGTATGGGTGAACTATAGTTTTATCAAGCTCTTTACTCATTGTTAAACTTTTGGCCTTTTTTTTTTTGAGAGGTTTTTGCTATAGGGCGTGTGCGCTTGCCAGACAGACAGAGAGAGAGACAGAGAGACAGAAAGCGAGAAATCACCCCCCAGGGCGGATGGTCATGCCACAATCCCTTCTCCTCCATTCTCCTCTCGGGATCTTGGGCACGCATGTACACGCACCCAGCGTGATTTTTTTTAAGCCATCGGGTCCGGGACGTGAACTGCAGTTGACTATGTGGGAGTCCAGTGACAGAGCCATTATGCTAACTGCTGGTCCCAACTTTTGACCTTTTCACATTTATTTCTTTCACAGGTTATACTGTAGTGAAGACCTTCATAATAACTTTTTTTTGTTTTACTTGAGCTATTTCATTCAGATATTAGGAATGAACTGACTTGATTAAAAGACCCCTTTAGTTTTCTCACTCAGTTTCACATACATGCACAAAGGACTTCAACCACCATTGACAATGTGTCCAGCAGGGTATGGAGTATTTTCTATGGAGATGGACAAATGGTATCCCTCAGTTTCAAGATCAAGAACGTGTTGGCATCATTTTCTTCCTCTTAACATTTACAGAGCAATTTTTTCTATGCCAGGAAATATATGAATAGCTTTGCATGCTCATCTAATCGTAATCAGATCTTATTTCTTTTACAATTACGAGTGTTTCAGAATGCTAAATTACCTACTAAGGTCCACTGTATAGTAAAATACAGAACCACGAATTCCAATTTATTTCTGTCTAATATTCCATAATTGTTTCCTTACCTTTTATCTCCGAGTCATTCTTTTTATTTAATTTTTACTTTTTTTTTTGGAGCAGTTTTAGTTATAGGTCGCGTGCACTCGCCAGACAGAGAGAGACAGAGAGACAGAAAGCAAGAAATCAACCCCCCAGGGGGGATTGCTATGCCGCAGTCCCTTCTCCTCCATTCTCCTCATGGGATCTTGGGCACGCATGCACACGCACCCGGCGTGAGTTTTAAGCCACTGGGTCCAGGACACGAACCGTGGTCAACTACATGAGAGTCCAGCGACATAGCCATTATGCTAACTGCTGGTCCCCTAATTTTTACATTTTTTATTAAAATTCCTTTTATACATTCAATCACATTATTTAGCTTACAAAGTATTCATTTCTCCCTAGTCCAGTTGATAAAACTATAAAATATCTTCAACAGATAATACCACATTTCTTTGTCCTATTAATGCTTTGCCTCCCTATTTTTCTTCTAAATGTCCTTCCTCAGACCCTACAAAAGAATAATAATAAAGTATTTCCTAGCCATCTCCATGGTTAGGTGGTTAAGGGAGCTAGAACCCACATGACTGACCATGACCCAGCAGCTTGATAAACATGTCATGCATGTGTGCATCTGTACACAAAATCTAGAAACAAGGGAGAGATAGAGAAGAAGGGATTGTAGCAGGACCATTCCATACTGGGGGGAGTGCTTTCTCCTCTCCCTTTCTCCCTATCTCTCAGGAGAGCACATGTGCCTTCTAAAAAAAGAGGAGCATGTCCTAAAACATAGCACCTTTAGCATTGATAGAAAGCAAAATCATTTTATATAATGTACAATTCTGCATTTCTTTTGATGACTTTTAGAAAAAACTTTAAACAGATTTATTTGTATTAATTATATCATTAAAATTAATTTTATCTCTTACTCTTCACTTAAAAATAAGTGTCCAGCTAGAAATTTAAACTGTGTTTCTGACCATATTACATTTGTATTACAAAGTGCTGACCTTGAGACCAGAAGATGGTATAATGGTTAAGTAGCTGTACTCCCACATAGTCAACTGCAGTTTGAGTCCCAAATTCAGTGGCTTAAAATTTATGCTGCATGCATGTATGGACGTATCCAAAATCTCAAAAGGAGATTAGAGGAGAAGGGATTGTGGTGTGGCCATCCGTTCCTCCCCACCCAGCCCCTGCTGGGAGTGATTTCTCACTTTCTGTCTCATTCTTTCTCTCTGGCAAGTGCACATGCCCTATTGCAAAAATCTCTCTCAAAACAAACAAACAAACAAAAAACACACAAATAAACAAAGTGCTGACCTAAAAGACAGTTGAATCTAGTGTATTGTCGCATACTATAAAGCAGAGTTCTTTTTCTGAAACCTTCATTCAGAGTGGTCCAAATCTGAGACTGGACAGGAGGCATAGTGGTAAAATACAGTACTCTGTGAGGCTGACCCATATGGGAAGGTTTTGGATTCAAGTCAGAGACCTCTCTGAACACAGCAAGCATTCACATGCCCATGATCTTACATCTGGTTGGGGCTCAGGATGGATCACAATGTAACCAGAGTTTTTGGAGATGGCTTCTCTTTAAGTCTCTAGATCATGTAAAAGACAAGTAAACTTAAAAATATCAACTCTGGAATTTTGTCTTCATTCATGGTATTACTATGTAACTTCAACCTATAATAGGAATTACCCAATACATAAATAGATGTATAAATAGATCATTCCTACCAAGAGAAGATAGCCAAAGGACCATCAATGTGGTGAATAATTTATTGATTATACACATTAATTCTTCTCTCCATTCCAGAGCCCATAAGAAACAATTGGATTCAGCCTTATTTTTAATAAGTTAAAGGATAATAAAAAATTGTACACAAGAATATTATGTATATATATATATATATATGTATCCATTTGCATATAGGTAAACCAATATAATTTTTATATATGCAGTTCTACAGTCACTTACCATATGTGATGTAATGATGTCTATAAATATAAAAATTCAAATTCAGC
Organism: Tupaia belangeri chinensis; assembly: GCF_000334495.1. Classification (NCBI taxonomy): domain Eukaryota; kingdom Metazoa; phylum Chordata; class Mammalia; order Scandentia; family Tupaiidae; genus Tupaia; species Tupaia belangeri. The sequence continues at coordinate 3,343,226 of NW_006159750.1, forward strand.
CATAATACAGAATAGACAGAATCTTCAATGAAACATAATCATATTTTTGCATATTTTTCCTATATGCCACTTGGCATAAGATATGATTTGTAACAACTACTTAACATAATCCCTCAGGATCTGAATTCATAAGAATTTAAAATCTATTTTAAAGGTCTAAAACTACATTGAGTTTGTTTTGCTTGGAGGAGGGCAGATTTTCAACTTACCACCATTATGCCCAAGCATTATTTTATTTTACAGTCTTTCAAAGCTATATTAAACAGTATGAAATTAACCTCTTTTGTTTTTCCAGCAGCAGTAAACAATTCAACAAAAACTCAATTTTCTTTCCGTTCATAAATGTACTATGGTCCCCACTGTGCCAAAGTATCTTCTTTACTTTGTCTCTCCAGTAAGTTGAGAACAGATAAGAAGCTGCCGCCCATGACTGTTCCATGCAGCCATGGCAGCTGACATAGATCTGGAACACCTCACCTGGGTAGTTCTGTCACTGTTGTGGGGGAGGGGATGGAAACATAGCAGAGAGTTAAGTAAAATTTTTGAATGGTATTGTAACTGTGTCCACTCAGATGGTAATTTCATCTCCACAATTGTAGACCTCCCACACAACAAATTGTTCCCTTTCAGTGGTACAGTAGGGAGAAAAGTGCAGGGTACCAGCTGTCAGTCGCTACTAAGGCTTGCTACCTATAAATATAGATTGGAAGTTGCGGGTCATCACTCATATCTCAAAAGGACTTTTTAAGGATGGCTACTGAGCAGATGTAAGGGCACTTTTAATTAAATATAGACCCAAAAAATCTTTCAAAGTAACGTTTGTTGTGACACATTCTCTACAGAGACCTGGAAATTCAAGCTAAAATTAACTTTAGAACAAAAGGGTTTACAGTCAAGGATGATGTTTCAAAGGGCCACAACATGACAACATAATACCATTATAGATCTGTACATGAAAGTTCCTATTTCTATAAATCTGTATGTGCATGCATGTGTGTGTTTTTATATTTAATGTACACAAAAGGCAAGGATAAAGTCAGACTTCAAATCCTTCCCAAGTTATTAACATATAAGCTATTAGGATAAAGCAGAACCGTCCACATTTTATATCTAGATTGAAATGATGCAGAATTAATTTACTTTGTCTAATGGAGATTTAGGATATATTCTGATTTTTAAATTTTTTCCCCAAGAAATTATATGGAATAATTTTTAAATATTCATTTTAAGATGTTTCAGTTCATTTTGTTCACAAAAACTATGACCCTTTACATTTTTAGCCATTCAGAATCCTATTTTAGTATTCTAAGAAGCCTAGGTTTCTTGGTCACAATTACTGTACAATATATTGATTAAATATTTATAAATGTATCAAAATGTATATTGCTTGCTTGATCTATGGAACAAGCATGTATTCATTAGTTTTCTTTCACAAAGGGCTGCTAAGTAAGAACAATGCCTTTTATCTGTTTTCTCTGTATATTGCACTATGCAGTGCTTAATAAATGCTTCATGTCTTCCAGCCATGTGATACATCAGCCTCGTTGTATAGATATCATGGGCAAAGGGGCTTCGTCTAGAATGTAGACATGGCCTTTCTAAACCTGTGTCTGCCAAGCAAGTGTAGGTCTTAATCTTTTTCTGAAGTCAAGTATTTTTCATGCAGAACCCTAAGAAATGGAGCTAGGAAGTAGAAACATATAGAGTTGAAGCTTGTTGAGGAAGGGCACTGAGTCTGCTGAATGTCTGACAGCAGCGAGCCCAGTTCTGTCAGGCTCCCAGGGTGTAATTGTGGAGTCAGCGATTATTGCTGTGGCCTGACAATCTTCACTTGCAGCTGTGATCAAGTTTACCCTCAGGAGAACATTTTCCTTTGTGCTTTTTATTTATTTATTTATTTTTTTACTTTTTTTTTGAGAGGTTTTTCCTATAGGGCGCGCGCGCTTGCCAGACAGACAGAGACAGAGAGATAGAAATCGAGAAATCACCCCCCAGGGGGGATGGCCACGCTGCAATCCCTTCTCCTCCATTCTCCTCTTGGGATCTTGGGCACACACGCACACGCGCCCAGCATGAGTTTAAGCCACCGGGTTGGGGACGCGAACCGCGGTCGACTACGTGGGAATCCAGCGACATAGCCATTACGCTAACTGCTGGTCCCCTCCTTTGTGCTTCTTAAATCCTAGAATACCTTTGTGCATAGAGACATATGAATCCCTGTTGCTGCATGAACAAGCCTGGAATGTCAATGGTATTCTTAGATGACAGCTTTTCTTATTTAAAAAACAGGCCATTGGGACTAGCAGTTGGTGTAATGGCTACGTTGCTCGACTCCCATGTAGCTGACCACAGTTCTAGCCCTGGACCCAGTGGCTTAAACTCACGCTGGGCACATGTGTGTGCATGCCCAAGATCCTGAGAGGAGAATGGAGGAGAAGAGATTGTAGTGTGGTCATCCCCCTTGGGGGGTGATTTCTTGCTTTCTGTCTCTCTCTGTCTTTCTGGCAAGCACATGTGCCGTATAGCAAAAACCTCTCTAAAAAAAAAAAAAAAAAAAAAGAGAGAGAGAGACAGAGATAGAATATTTTATCATCAAATAAAATAAAACCTTTATTACTAATATATGAGCAATTTAGTGTTCCCCTAATCCTAGCCTACTGGAGTTATCCTACTGTAAGATCTTGCAATAAAAATGGCTAACACATCTACCATATATAAAATAGGTAACCCCTTTATTCTATCGACATATACCCATTGTTTCCAGGGTTTTGGGAGGATTTTTTTTAATCTCCACATTATTTCTAATTTCCTATGTTTCCTGTCTTCATCTCTCTCCTTCTGCTGCTGTTCTTCCTCCCCTACGTGAACCTAATGTGTGCAACAGGGATGACTCTCACTGTGCAAAAATATCATATTTCTTTCTTTTCTTTTTTCCTAAAAAAAAATAGTGACAAAATTTTTTAGTACAGGTTTCTCATTTCACTTTCCTTTATAACAATCCTGTGAAGTAAGTACTGTTGCACTCCTCATTTTACAGATTGGAAATGGAGAGAAGTTAAGTAACTGATTTTGGGTGTCATAGCCAGTGAAAGAATTGTAGAAGTTGGACTTAAGACTCCTAGCGCACTCCTACATCTGACTTCTATCATGCTTTACTGCCTTCTGTAGATCTGCTATACAAGTGATACTCAGAGTAACAGAGTACTCCCTGCATACATCTGTGTAACAACGATCTTCGGAGTCCTTTACATGTGTTATTTAACTTACTCTTTATATCAGGAACATGAGGCTTGCACTATTATTGTTTCAATTTGATGTGAAGAAATCGAGACCCAAGGGTTAGGTAAGTTGTCCATATTGCACAGCTAGTATATAGTGGAGTCAGGATTCAGTTCCAAACAGCTGCAAGAGATCTCGTCTTATATATAGATTTTTTTTTGGGGGGGGGGAAATACACACATATATATGTAGATTTATTGAGGTATAACTGATTTACAATAAACTGCACATATTTGAAAGGTATAATTTGATACATTTTGACATATGGATACAAAAATAAAACCATTAGCACAAGTGAAGTAGTGAACAATTCATTATGCCCAAAAGTTTCCTTGTACCCTTAATTAGCTCTCTATTTCAGTAGATGAGTACACCTTTAATAGTTTTATATAAATAGAATTACTTAGTATGAATTCTTTGTTTGTTTGGATGTTTGTTTCCTGGATTGCTTCTTTTAGTCAATGTAATTATATTGGGATTCATCAGTATTATATTATATTCCTTTCTATTGCTGTGTAGTATTCCATGGGTTATCCGTTCACCTGTTGACAGATCTGGGATTGTTTCTCATTCTTGGCTATTAAAAATAATGATTTGTCTGGCAATTGATGATAAGCAGAACTTTCAGATACCCTTGGAGGCATTTAATATGAAGTTGACTAGACATCAGACCAGTTCAGAATCAGTCTTGTTGATATCACTTTTATTATTTTACGTGCTTTCCCTGACTTTTATGTTCGGGTGCTTGGCCTCCTTCTTCCTTCCTGTTTACCTCTTTCTCCTTACAAGAAGAAGACAGAGGAGGTAATTAGCCAGGACATCTGATTATTAATTAGTTGCTCCTGGTAGAAACCAATGATAGCTAGCATTTATTGAATATTTATACTATGCTAAAAACTCTCCTAAGCACTTTTCTTTTAACTCAGTTAATCGTCTAAACATCCATGTTGTTATTATTCCCATTTTATAGAGAGGGAAGCTGAGGAATTAAAATGAGAAGATTGCCGAAGGTCACACACCAACTTAAAAGCGCAGAAGTCAGACGAGGAGCCCACAGTCTTACCTCTCTGTTGTGTTACTTTTTTTCTGCCCAGACTCTTTTCACTTTGAAATTTACATCTGCCCTGAATTCTGGTTTTATGTCCCCCTGAGTTTCTGGAATGTGTTTTACTCTGACTCTCAATTCATATAATGTGGGGCTTGCTAGCCTGGATATTGATGTGTCATCTAGAACCTAGAGCACTTCATTGGATGGTTTCTTGGCTTCCTTGGTTCCAACCCCTATCTTCCCTTGCTGCTGCCCCCACCCCACTCCCACCCCACCCACAGCCCAGGAGCAGTGTGTGCCCTTACTCTTCATGCTCATGGCTCTGTCCATTCTGACCTATCTCAGTAATTCTCAAATGATCACAGCCTTTGCCTCCTTATTCACTGGCTCAGCAGGAGCCTCATTGGATAGCAGGAGGGAAGGAGAAGGAGGAGAGGTGCCCCACACCTGATATGCGAGCTCCAGGCTTCCTCTGACCCTTGCTGACAGCTTAAAGAGGCTGATCAAGCTTCTTGTCACTCACCTGTTCTTCCTATTTGTGGATACATACATCTTTAAAAGGAGATCGTTAAATTTAACAACACCTGATAGAAGGTTTGGGGAGCACAACACTAAAAGTAAGTGACTGGTATGAAGGCCTCACATTAATCTCCCAGAAGGCATTATGCAGAGGACATAAGGAGGCTGGGAAGGTGAGAGAATCTCCATTACCTCTAGCTGGAAACTCCAGCTTCCTCCACACCTAATAGTCCAGGCTCCAGAGAGAGAAGAATGTGTATGCAAATAGATATGCCTCCCTAACCCTCAAAGCCCATCTAATGTCTGCCTCAGGCTGATCATCTGGGAACATTCCCTTTCTTCAAGAGAAATTCTCAGCCCTCCCCAGATACACAACCAGGCCTTTTGGGCTGCGTGAAAACAATCACTCTATTTATAGTGCATTTTTTTTAAATCTAGTATTTCATTATATCATCTTTGAGGGACCAAAATCCAGCGCAGGTTGTGTACACCAAACTTAGTCTGGATCCTCTTCACAGGGTTTCTCCACAAGAGGACAGAAGAGCAGACCACCACACTCTGTTTCTTACACTCTCCGAATTTCCTATGAGCAAGTGCTTGGGCAAAAAGATGCACAGAATTCTCAAGGGCATTTTCAGCATAGAGCAGCATACATACTGATTTACTGGAGAGTCTCCTCAGAGACTTGGATTTGCAAATGACACACCGAATTTACATCAGAAACCAGAACGCCAGTTTATTTCACAGGATCAGAGCTTTCGCTAGAAGAGTGGATAGGCATCTACATTACATGGCATAGGTGAAAAACTGACCAAATGATCTCCAGATCTGAGGTAGTCTTGCCACACAGATGTAATCCGTTGTAGACTGGCAGAGCCCCCAGTTCATGGTTTTACAGTAATTAATATTAAAGCATGTTCTCTACCCAATAGATATCCCCATTTAGTATAAATGCTTTTATTTTAAAAACAGAAATGAAAAGTGAATTATTTTGAATTTGCGTAATGGGGAAACTGAAGCTCAGCACAATTAAATATGCCTAAAGTGACAGGACTTCCTGAGTGGTAGGCAGTAAGCTCACAGGGCTTTCCGAGGTGTAGTTAGGTCAGGTTCCTGGAGAGTGCCTGTGTTGGCAAGAGAAGCCTGTCCTCTTCTTGGCCTCAGCACCATGCCTGGGACCTGGAGGATGTTTCTGATAGCGTGAAAGACTGAGGGCATAGCAAGGAGAAGATATCTCCAGAGACATAGTTGGGTGATTGCTTTAAGGGAAATAGATC
>NW_006159750.1:3349636-3377353 GCF_000334495.1 Tupaia belangeri chinensis
AGATCTTTCTAAAGAAGAGATCCAAATGCAAATATCAGCGTCTGATACTCCAAATCAAATAAACAACAAATGCATAAACCAGAATGGATGCATGTTAATCCTGGTGAAAAGCAAAGACACATCTGTGGTACATGTGGCAGGAAAACAGCCTTGGAATAGTTACAGCTCAGGGAGTTGGGAATAAGGTGTTAAACCTGATTTCACAATGTAGGAGAGCAGAGCTGAATATGAGCTAAGACAGGTGCATAAGAAGAATGTCTGGGAAGGAGAAAAGCCCAAGGTACAGGTTCACAGGTCAGGATAGAATAGAAGCTGGTCTGGCACAGCTGAGAGTGTCTTGACGGCCCTAAATCCCAAGAGCCACCAGCTGCAGCACCTGTTCCTCTTGAATCTGACTGGCGGGTTGTGGGGGCTGACCTGCCTGCTTCCCGGAAGGGTCATGACACCAATCAATGGTGACTGCACCATCCCACACATTGAAAGAAGGGCGCTCTGTTGGGCAGATTCACTGTCAACCCCGGGTCTTACTCATTGTCATAAAGCTCTTATGTTTACCAGTGCATTAAATATACTCTTGCAATAGAAATCCTCATTTTCATGCTTGAAATACATTATCTAATGGCATATCTATTTGACTTTTACTACACGCCTTTCATTCCTCTAAGTGAGGTAATTGACCTTTACTTTGCTACCCTGTGGATTAAAAGGCTACACCACACTCTGCATTTGATATTTCCAGTCCTGTAGGAGAAGCAATTTCCATTTGCTTTGTTGCAGGGCTGCTCTTTGGGTGGGCCCTGAGATGAAGGGAAACCTGGAGGCCCGAGACTGTATTGTGACAGTTATTGTCACTACTGTGTGGATTTTATTAGAAACGTACAAGTCACTTGATTTCTGTGGCCATATCTCCAGAATCCTAAAGATCATGGGCTTGTAAGACTTCCAGAACCTTCTTTGATTCAGGTAACATATCCTCACTCTTAGTGAATCAGGGATTGAAGGCATCCTTGGATTTGGTTCAAGCACCTGAATGCTTAAAATCATGTCTAAACTACAAAATTTGTGAGAGAAAAAATATTTTTGTTATTGGTAATAGCCCAAGCCCTATCAGCCAGGTGTACAAGAAACCTTTCATGTGCTAATTTGGCTGCACTGTTACATAGAAGTCTACAAGTTAGAATTTGGGAATCTTGGCTTTTTCTAGTGCTCCATTAGCTTTCCTTCCTGTAGCTGCAATGATAACAAAAATAATGAAAATAACAATGGGGATGGTGACAATGACAGTGGCAATCACTATATGTCAGGCACTGTTTTTAAATACATCAAAGATTACGATCTATTTTTCTTCCCTCCTTATGAGGTAGGAGCTATTATTATCCAATATTATTGATGAAAAAAATTGAGGGTAGGTAAGTGTTAAGTCACTCACACTTCCAGCAAGTGGTAGAGCCAGAATTCAAATTGAAGATTTTTGGACTTGGGAGACAAAAGACCTGGCAATAAGTTTGGATCCTAATACAGTTGGACAAGTGATGTCAGAGGGTATTTTATAAACAACTGTCCTATTTCTAGAACATTCTCAGGCTTCTCCAGTTAGCCTCCAGAGGAACTGTGTTTCTTTCCCAATACTGCAGGAAGGATTCAGGAACATCAAGGTGAGTCAGTCAACCAATAAGGCCTTGTATATATAAATAACAAAACTCTTTCCACATGCCAACTAAAAGATCAACAAACATAGGTGATGAATGCTGGGAACATCATACTCCTGGGAAAGCTGGTGATTGATTGCTGAGGTCTTTGACCTGACATCTCCTGGACAATTTAGTAGTATCCTTCCTGTGGTCTGTTTTACAGTCTACTAACTCTTCTGTGGACCCTTACCTTCTTCTGTCTTCCTAATTCTGGGTCCTCCTAAGACAAGGATTTGAATATTACATTTGAGAAATCATTCCAGAAGGCACTGTGAAGAAAGGGGTATCATAAAGTGCTGTTCTCAGAACCATCTCCCTAGATGACAAGGAAACTTAGAGTATCTGCCCTCAAACATGCCTCCTTCATTGTTTGCTCCTGGGAAGTTAATTCACCTCTGACTTCTTCAACTTGGTGGCCAAAAACCAAGCACACTGACTCAAGAGACCAGGAAGCTGGCCAGAAGCAGTGAGGGGAAGGGCATCTGTGTTGACTTTCGGGTAGGCTACAAGATGGGAGAGGCAGAGATGCTTTTGCTGCACACGGTATATCTTTTCTTATACAAAATCTTACTCCTATCTTTCCTTTCATCGAATGACTTTGATAACCTGGGAAACCAAAGCAGAAATCTTTGGCAACTCAACACAAGGCCAAAATGTTATTTTTTAAATACTTGAAGAAAAAAAGTGTTTAAAGTATTGTTAATGTATTTGAAGCTTGTTGACAGTATTGTTAATGGCATCTGGAGAAAAGGAGTACAGAGAAGTATGCGAGGAAGAGCTAAAGCATTGTTCTTCCATATTGATACCAAAACAAGGTGTTTTTGTTTTTTTGGGTTAAAGAATTGTTTTATTTAACTTTATTTATTTACTTATTTATTTTTAATTTGTCCAGGGACGGACAGAGTGAAAAGGGTGGGGGGGGGTGAGAAAACAAGCCGCCAGGTCCAAGACTCGAACTTCTGTCAGCAATGTGGGAGACCAGTGCCCTTAACCACCATGCCACCTGCCAGGCCCAACAAGTTTGGTTTTATAACCTACTACATGTAAACTCTTTAAGAGTGAATTATTTTCCTTATCTGTAAAATGAGGGTAATGATACCTGTCTATCTCTCATGAAGTTGCTGTAAAGGTAAGATAAAATACCAATAGGGAAATATAATTTTATGAATGTGTGGTTAAATACAGAATAAGTTAAATAATACTAGAGACTTTATTATTATCATTGTTGTTAGTTCTCTGATTCTGCATTTTCACATTTCTACAGTGAGGGGGTGAAATTAGTATTAAGAGCTTCCTGGGGACCAGCAGATGGTATAATGGCTGTCACTGGACTCCCATGTAGTCTATAGTGGCTCAAGTCCCAGACCCTAGTGGCTTAAACTCACACTGGGCACATGTGCGTGCATGCCCAAGATTCCAAGAGGAGAATGGAGGAAAAGGGATTGTGGCATGACCATCCCTCCTGGGGGGTGATTTCTTGCTTTCTGTCCCTCTGTCTTTCTGGCAAAAACCTCTCAAAAAAAAGAAGAAAGAAAAAAGAATAAAAGAGTTTCCTGTACACCTGGGCTCTGCTCAGCAACAGCGGATCTAGCCCTCCCCATGCCTTGCACTCAGGAAGTTCACCATCCTGATCCCTCTCCTCCATACCATGGTGCCTCACAGTGCCCTCAACTTTCTCCTCATCTTCCTATTATATATAAAATAAAAATGAGAAAATTTAATGACCGTGGAAGAGTAGAGTTGAAACAAGCCCCTCCTTTTTGTAGATAGTGTTTTATCGAAAGGTTTGTTTTGCTAGTTTGTAATGGTTCAGTGCTTAGAAGCAGCCAAATCTCAAATAGAGGACCTTATCTACTATATTTAACACATATTTTATAATGATTGATGATGACATCAAGTGAATGAAAACTTTGTTAAGTACCTACGTGTAAGTTGATGGTGGCACTTGACATGCTATCTCACTCCAAAGTCATAGTAAGACCAAAGGAATTGCTTATTATCATCTCTATTTTGCAGAAAAATTAGACCTAGAGAAGCAGTCACTAACTAAAGGTCATACACTTTCACAGTGATCAAGAGTGGGTTCATATTGAGGTCTCTAACTCCAAAAAAATCAATTAATTTTAAACACCCCCCAAAAAATCCTAAGTACCATGTAAGATTAGAATTGGAATGGTCTGAAATTATCGAGCATATTCTAATTCCCATCTCCTGGTGGTAATGTTTCTCCATTTACCAATGGTAAATCTTCAGCAGAAAAATTTAGTTGGCCCAGCTCATCTTTTCAAACCAGGTCCCACTCAATCTCTGAAGTACCTATTTTAGTAATTTATCTAATCTAGCTTCATCAGCATGAAAGGTGGTAGAACCATGGAGCAAGAACATAGTTCATCCTATGCACTAGTCAGGTGTATTACTCGAAGTCTTTGCTTGCAAGTGACAGAAAAAGACATAGGATTATTTTAAACAGAGACTATGTTGGCTCATATAACCAGAAATCTAGGACATAGTTGGATTCAGACAAGCAGGCGTACAACCTATGCAAAGTGATCAGGGCATTGTCACTGTCTCTTTGTTTTGCTGGCCTCTGTCTTGACTTTATTAGGAGCCAGAATTCTTGTTTTGGCCAAAATGGCTCACAGCAGTTCCGGATTTGCCTTCTACCAGTTTAGCAATACCGTGAGAAAACGAGATTCTCTTTACCATAATCTCAGCAATGACCCCAGGGTCAATTTTCTAAGAAATTAGGTCATTTTCCCCTCATAGAATTAATCATTGCTTCGGGCTGGTAGGTGGTATGGTGGTTAAAGGCGCTGGACTCTGACATGACCAACCACAGTTCAAGTCCTGGACGTGGTGGCTTGCTTTCTCACTTTCTCTCTCTCTTTCTCACTTTCTCCCTCTGTGGTCAAATTTCAAAAATAATGATAAATAAATAAATAAATAAATAAATAAATAACAAATAAAGTTAGATAAAATAATTCTTTAAAAAAAAAAGAATTAATCATTGCTTTCAGCAAGATAGACTGGGTGGATGGGCTGAGCCTGACTTCTCTGCTCACTCACCCCTGGATCTGGAAGTTGGAATCCCCTTCCATAACATTCTTACTCTGACATTGAGCAGGAGTGGTCCCCCCAAAAATGAAGACAGGATCATTAGCACTTGAAAAACTACAACATAAATTCTTACTGCAATTTAGATACTGCCAGAAGGTTGGGTCAGTGGAGCAGCCAGTGTGGGCATGTTTTTAACACAGGTCCAACCCCTCCTATAGCAAAGAAATATAGCCCCAGTAAGCCAGCCTAGCTTATACAAAATAAACCAGCTAGTTAGTAATCATATCTAGGTCTCTTGATCATATATCATTTTACACTAAACCATACCTTAATCCACGTTAAATTTTTTGTTGCTAACTTGCAGGGGGAACGTATGGGTTGAGAGAGAGAGAGAGAGAGAGAGAGAGAGAGAGAGAGAAAGCACTCCCCGCCCCCACCACCATAGGTAATGGTCACACTGAAATCCTTTCTTCTCCATTTCTCCATCCTTTCAGAATTTGGGGCATGAACATGTGCCTGGCCAGGGCTTGAACCATACAGGACCCAGCGGCTTTAATGGCCAGGCCACCAACGCGCCTAAATTATTTTAAATTTTACTTTTTGTTAAAAACATTTTCACGCATTTTGTTCAGACCTCACCTCTGAACAGTTAACCATCCAGGTAGAAAGACGGCATGTTTTCACTGATTAGGACAGATAAGCACAATTTTTCCTGTTCCCGTCCTACCTCTCAGATCATTTCAGAACTCATTGCTGTCTTCATTTCTATTTTCAGGATTCTTTGCTTTGGAGCCTTTGTATCTAATCTTCAGTGGCCCAGCTTGGGTCATTGGTCATGGCAAGTAAGATCAGGCTCCTTTGGTGGGTACAGGGTTTTTTTCTTTTTTCTTTTTCTCCTGTCTTTCTGTGGGCTTTTTTTTTTTCTTTTAGTCTTTAAAACTTTAACTTTTCCAAGGCTTGTTAGCTAAAGTAGGCCACCAAATAAGGGGAAAAACAAAGGCTTCGCTAGGTACACTCTTCTCTATTGGGTATTATTTCATTTCTCAGAAAAAAGAAGAATTAGAAGAAAGCTATTTCCCCCAATTTTTCATACCACCCATGGAATCTAATTCAATTTTCTCTCATATTTTGTTGTAAACTAACAGTATAGAATAAGGTCACTGTCATAAAATAATATTCTTCACCAGATTTGACTTTCTAAATTTCCTAGTCATAGAGCTGTTTATTCATCCTGATCCATTTTCAATCAGACTCTAATAAGACCATTCACAGAATAAGACCCTTTCTTTGGTGGATTAGTACACATATTTAGGAGATATCAAAAACTTACTTGACCATGGAGCCTGACAAAGGAATGCCACACAGGCCGATGGCTCTCCACTCTTTCTCAGAGCCTCACTGAATTCTATGACTTTGCAAACCCAAGGGAACATGAAATTTATTCCCACCCTAGTTTTTTTTAATCCCAGTTTCCCCTAGGAAAAAGTATTGTTTAATCCAAGGAAGTATATGAAAAAGAACATGGCATAGTTCACAACAAATTGGCAATAACCTAGATGAGAGAACTATTTCACTTATGTGTTTCTATAAAGAGAAAAAAGAAATAATATATGCAGTTGATTACGTAAACCATAGAATGGATGAGAATATATAAAAATCACTTAAGGGACCAGCAGTTGGCATAGAGGTAAGGGCACTGGACTTCCACATGGCAGACTGTAGTTTGAGTCCTGGACCTAGTGAATTGAAAATCATGCAGGATGTATGTGCATGCATGCCTAAAATCTATGCAGAATGGAGGAGAGGGGTTTGTAAAATGTCTATCCCCCCTGGAGGATGATTTCTCACTTTCCCTCTCACTGTCTTTCTCTTTTTCTGTCTTTTCTGGCAAGTGCAGATACCCTATAGTTAAAAAAAAAAAAAAAAAAAAAAGAAAACAAACAAAAAAACTTTACAAATCACATAATTACATAAAAAAAAAACTATTTGTAATTGCTAGGACTATTTCATTTAATCCTTATAGCACTCCTATATTAAAAATACTGATTGTATAAGCCCCATTACATAGGTGAGAAAAGTGAGACTCACTTGGGAGTACCCAACAGCCTCAAAGTAAAGCTCAGATTGAACTCAGGCCCCTCCAACTCCAGAGTTTAGTGTCTGTTTACCTTGATGCCATATCCCTGCACCAATCTCAGACAGTCCATTATCTCAAATTTATAAACTTTTATTTTTATTTTATAGTCATGGTACTCGCCTCACTAGTAAGCTAAGAAATAGAAAAGAGCTATTTTTAATATTATCTAAAAGAGCCAGCTGCTTAGTGAGTCATGAAATCTGACACTTCAGTATAGGCAAGTTTAAGGTCTCAGGTAAGGTTTAAATGGAATTGTTAGAGGGTTTTTAAAATGCAAAGATGTGTAAATCATTTATTGCCTAAATGTACAAGAAGACTTTCTGGTCATTGTTTCCATCTAAGGGCAAGCCAACTGCCTTATATATTTAATAAAAGACCGTAATATCATAGTGTCCACGAAGAACTAATCAAAATCTGTTTTTATTTCACACTCTCAGAGAAAACTATTAGTAGTTCATTTTTCTGCCAAAAAAAATCTATACAGTTGAGTTTTCAAAAATAATTTTCCCACAACAGAGTTCAAGACAGGAAAACCCATCAACCAGGGGCCACACTAGGTAATCAATATATTTGTGAAAGAATGAGCTCAAGAGCTATTTGGAAACATACCCTCTTGCTTTGCAGGACAGCTTCCAAGAATTTTAATGTCCCTTTCATGCATGCTTATCCTAGAATACAGGAATCCAAATATGCTGGTTTTCCAGTGTCTTTGCTGGTCCGTTAGTATGTTGCTGCTTTCAAAATATGTGTTATAGGGCCTGCCCCAGGAACTGGTGGCTGGGGGAGCAGGGTTCCACATGGCTAACTGCATTTAAATCTCAGCCCTGGCAACTTGAGAAGAACACCAGGTACATGTGTGTGCATGTCCAAAATCCTAATGCAATGGAGAAATCAAGAAGAAAGGATTGCTGTGGCCAAGCCTCATGGGAGTCACTTTCTCTCTCTCCCTCTCTCTGTCTCTCTCTGGTGAGTGCTCATGCCCTCTAGCACAAAAAGAAAAAAAAAAGTGTTACAGCAGATATCTATTCACATTGAACTTTGGTCATGCATATTTTGAAAATATACATTTTCTGAAAATATTCTTGCTTACCAGTGATAACTGCCATCAGACTCTGGCTTTTTTCTTTTTTTTTTTTGAGAGAGAGAGTTTTTTTGCTATGAAGCATATATGCTTGAGAGAGACAAAGAAAGTGAGAAATCATCCCCTAAGGGGATGACCACACCATGGTCCCCTCTCCTCCATTCTCCTCTTGGGACTTTGGGCAAGCATGCATACATGCCCAACATGAGTTACAAGGCCCCAGGTCCAGGACTTAAACTGCAGTCAACTCTGTAGGAGTCCAGTGACATAACCATTACACCATCTGTGGGTCCCACACTGGATTTTTCATTAATGAAGAAAGTTGTAGTAGAATGCTGAGAAGACTGGAACCCTTTCTTTCCTTGTAGGATTGTGATCAGGCCAAGCCCATCTGACATTTCATGATCTTGGCTTTTGCTGTAATATTATGCTTAATAATGCAAGTGATCATAATCGTAACATATTTATCAAGTTCTGTCCTGTGTTGAGATATGCTGTGGGTAAGACAGACTCACAGTAAGGGTGCCTTAAACAGGTAAAAGTTCATTTCTTTCTTTCAGTTGACAAGTGAGTGCTCAGGGGCTGAGATGGTGGCCTCTATTCTAAATACCTGCTTTTACCCACCTCACCCCAACTGCAATGGAAGCCCCCAGTTTCAGCCATAGACAATTTAGTGCAAGATGTTCAACAGTATGGTCATGCTGCAGGAAGTAAATGAGAAATGACGAAGGACTACAGGCCTCCAGTTAATCAACAGAAGTGTCACAGACATCACTTCTGCTAATATCCCACTGGCCAGCACATAGTCATATGGCCACAGATAGCTAGAGGGGATTCTGGAAAATGTAGTCTTTTCTCTAGCAATCATGTACCCAGCTAAAAATACTGCTGTCAGAAAAGAAGAAGAAGAAAAATCAGAGTGCCTCAATTAACAGACTCAGCCTGTGTCATGTCACTTAATTTTCCCAACAACTGCTACAGTAGGTATTTTATTACAGAGGAAGTAAACTGAACTTATAACTAGCCTTAAGGTTTTGTCTGTTGCAGAGCCATGACCCCAGGGATCAAATGCTTTTCTACTGCTTTCTATTCTATTTTGGATAAATGCCATATTTCTTTAACTTTTGAAAAAATGTACAAGTCATTGCTCTTTAGTATACTCAAAAGGTTGTACCGTATCAGCACTATGTAATTCTGAAGATTTATCATCACTCAGGAAGAAAGCACCTATCCAGTAAGTCCTCCCCATTCAACCCTCTTCTCAGCTCCTGAAAAGCACTAATGTGCTTGTTGTCTCTTTAGACTTGCATATTCCGGGCATTTTATCTAAAGGAAAGCACATGTTATATGGCCTTTTGTATCTGGCTTCTTTCACTTATCGTAACATTTTCAGGGTTAGTCTATGTTCTAGTATGTATCAGTACTCATTCACTTTTTACTAATATTCCATTTTGTTCATCAGCCGAGGAACATTGGGTTGTCCCACTTTTTGGTTATTATATTAATAATGCTGCTGTGAACATTCACACGTAGGTCTTCAAGTGGGTGTGTTTTCAATTCTCTTGGGTAAATACCTAGGACTGCAATTGCTGGGTCATATGATAACTTTATATTTATCTTTTTGAGCAACTATCAGACTGTTTCTTTCCCAAAGTGACTACACCATTTTACATTCCCGCCAGCTATGTATGAGTGTTCCAATTTCTCCACATCCTTGTCAGTATTTGTTAGTAAGATACTGTACATCTTTTTCATTTTTTTAAAAAGAGATTTTTGCCACAGTGCTCATGCACTTGCCAGAGAGACAGAGAGATAGAAAGCAAGACATCACCTCCCAGGGTTATGACCATGTTATAATCCCCTCTTCTCCATTCTCCTCTAGAGATTTTTGGCATGCACACACATGTGCCCAGCATGTTTCAAGTTGCCAGGTTTGAGACTCAGACCACGGCTGACCACATGGGAGTTCAGTACCTTAACCACTATACCACCTGCTGGCTACTGTCCATCTTTTTTTCTATCATAGCCAGTTTAGTGGGTGTGAAGTCGCATCTCATGGTGGTTTTTATGATGTTGAGAATTTTTTCATGTGCTTATTGGCTATTTAAATAATTTCTTTGAGAAATATCTATTCAGGTCCTTTGCCCATTTTCTAATTTGATTGTCATTTTATTATTAGATTGTTAGAGTTCATAATATATTCTCAATATACCATGTGGACCAGTAAATTTAAACCACATTTTATGTAAATTGTTTCATTATTATCTGAATTTGCTAATCAGGATACTTGACAGATATTATAAACAAAGTCTCATGGAAATGTTGTGAAGTTTGTACAAGCAGGTCTTCAGGAAGTTCACAGAAATGTGTATTATGAAAAAATTGCATGGATTTCAAAAAGTTTTGTAACAAAACAAACTCATATACTTTAATTCCATTTTCCCTCGAACTTTTTGAAGTCACCCTCATATGCAATAATGTGTGGAATATGCAAAACACACTGGCACAATGCTGGGTGCTTAGAAGTATTCAGTTAATGTTGTTTGTTCTAAATTACTCATCCAAGGCCTCATAGCAAGTGAGCGGCAAAGGTGAAATTTGAGCTAGGGTGTCTGCTTCTAGTGTCATAACTCATAATCTATAAGTCATATCACTGTACTCCTCCCACTTCAAATAACATGTTGAGAAGGGAGCTAGAAATTTGTGTCAATGTGAAGAAGAGGGTCAAGGGGTTGCATGAGGCAGAGAAAGTATGCTAGAGATATTACATAATTTGTCACCTTTCAAAAAAGATATTTGCAGACCAACCAGGTGGCATGGTAGTTAAGGCACTAGATTCCATATGGCTGACTGTGCAGTTCAAGTCCCAAACCCAGTGGCTTAAAAAATACACTGAACACTTGTACATGCATGCACAAAATCCTGAGAGGAGAATAGAGGAGAAGAGATTGTGGCATGGCCATCTCCCCTAGAGGGTGCTTTCTCACTTTTTTCTCTCTCTCCCTCTTTGTGTCTCTCAAGTGAGCATATGCACCTTATAGCAAAACTTAACAAAACAAAAAAAAAAAGATATTTGCACTAACATGTTTATTTTCTAAGAGCAATTGTGTACCTAGCACCAGTCCATGGCAGGATGTGCAACCAGGGGCTGTTGCAGATTTTGTAACGTGGAAACTTATGCCTTTTGGGAGGTAGGGAGTAGGCTTTATTAAGCAAAAATCTTCATTAATAACAATAAATAAATAAATTATATCTTTGTGTAAAATTATATGGACACATATGACCATGTGATTATATTTCTGGGGTCCTCCTCAGGACAGTGGAAAGTCACTGAGGAGGAACTTGATTCAATTCACAGTGAAGCCTCCCATGGCACAGAAATGGCCAACATCCTGATCTGCAAGGCCTGGCTTCTTCCTGTTCTGCTTCATAAAGGGCCAGTTTCTAACTTGTCTTAGTCTTTCTATTTGAAGCATTTGTAACAGACTACATGGACCTCTAACTCACAGGAAATTCTGGCAGATAACGTGCTTCCCAGAATAGATATATTAAGTTATAAAGAAAAACCAGGCAGACGGTATAGGTTTTTCATACCTACTGGCAGGTGGCACAGAACTAAATGCTGGAGCCTTTTTATAAGCAAGATTAAATTGTCTTGTGACAGCTGGTCACTAAACTACAGGAAATACAGACCCACTTGAGCGCAAGAACACACTGGTGTTCATCAAGTTTGCATTATAGAATAGAACTCAATGTTTTCTTTTTAAGTCTGTCTTAGCGATGCCCTTATTTGACAGTGTCGGCTCTTGGTCACTTGCTCACAAGTTGATGTACAAGATACACACAAGTCAATTAGTTCTGTTTGCAGTGTCTCTGTATGTGTTCAGTGTGTGTAAATAGGATTGGTAAAAGGGCTTAGTCCTCAGAACAGCAGACCTTTGACTGCAAGGAAAGCCTTTTAGGTCTTCACTTGTAGAGTTGCTCCCCCACCTGATGTGGTAGTAGTTGTGGGAGCCAGATGGCCATGAAAATTTGTAATGAATCTGTCAGAGACAAGCGAGATGTCACAAAAATCCACCCTCCACCCATCACAAGGCCAGAGGTCACAATACCAGGAATTGAGAGCAATCTCCCAGCACTGTGCAATCCATTTTTTTCCCCCCACCAGAAGCAAAGGCACTAGGGCAAGGGCTCTATATAAAAGATCTTAGCATCTGATTGGAATGGGGGTGGTGAGAATAAACTGAGCTGTGGAAAATGAAAGGGAACTGTTTCCAAATATAGGCCAATGTCATGGTGTCCCAATATCCTCTTTCAATACTAAGCCCTGGCATAGCAATTGTCACAATGACTGAGAAAAGACAGCAGAGAGCTGAGTGAGGTCACCGGATTTATGCTGGGGAAGCTTGCTGCCCAAGCTGTATTCCCTAAACTTCAGTTGAACCAGGGTGGCCATCCTTGTATGAGAAGCTAAGCTGAAAGATGCACATTCCAGAATAATTGTACTATACAAATATGTTTTTCCCCTCTCCCCTAAGCTATGTTCTTTCTTTGGGACTTTCAGGCATTGTTTTAGAATACCTCTTTTTTTAGTGTAGTCATCTGAAGTCCAAATTAAACTAACTGGGTTACAAGGTCTCATCAACTTTGTAGAGTTCCCTTTGTCCAATATGAGGTTGATTATGAAAAACTAATGAGTACTAATGGGCATGTAGACATTTTTAGCAGTTTTGATGTAATACAATGTAATATAATGTAATACAATGCAATTCAGTTTTGATGTACTACAATGCCTATTAATTCTCTATTATTAGTTCATGACCATGCTAGACACAGTAGAACATGCACCGAAGTTCTCTTATTCCCATTTGCTCAGTCATTACATTTGTTGGAACACCTATTATGTGCAAAGCACCTTGACACCTGCTGGGGATGTTACAATAAATAAGGCAGACGTGACTGCTTCCTCCCAGGAGGTTATGCTCCTGTGCAAATGACAGAATAAGGAATTAAAATACAGTATGTGTCTATAGCAGGGATAATATGGCCTTTGTCATGTAACTAGCCTTGCCTAGTGTAATAGGAACATGAAGCAAAGACTTCCTGCTGGGTCATAGGAGCATTCAGATAGTTGACCAGCAATTATTTTTTGAATATCAAATAGGAGCCAGACACTGAGATATCTAAGTTAATATTGAAGGGAAGAATCATCCACATAAAAGAGGTAAGAGGAGGAAAACACAATGTTGTATCCAGAAGAACCTATTTGTGGGACCAGCAGGTGGCATTATGGTTAAAGTGCTGGACTCCAACATAGCTGACTACAATTTGAGGCCTGGACCTGGTGACTTGCTTTCTCACTTTCCCTTTCCTTTTTTCTAGTGAAATTAAAAAATAACAAGGGACCAGCAGTTAGCGTAATGGCTTATGTCGCTGGACTCCCATGTAGTCAGCCGCAGTTCACGTCACAGACCCGGTGGCTTAAAACTCACACTGGGCACATTTGCATACATGTCCAAGATCCCAGGAGGAGACTGGAGGCGAAGGGATTGTGGCAAGGCCATCCCCCCTGGGGGGTGATTTCTCGCTTTCTGTTTCTCTTTGTCTGTTTGGCGAGTGCATGTGCCCTATAGCAAAAACCTCTCAAAAAAAAAAAAAAAGAAAACCAAGAAATAAAATAATTATTTTTCAGGGAAAAAAGTTTGTAAGATGTCTTTAAGACCAAGTTGAAGAGGTAGGTATGGAATTAGGAGTGAAATAAATGAAGCTGTAGAAAGAAAAGAGGTAAATTGCTAAGAGATTTGCAAGCCATGTTACAGAGCTTAGAGTCTATCCTGAGAATAATAGGAAATTTACAATGCTTCTAAGCCAGGACTGACCCGGATGTACTTGTGTAAAAGGAAGTTTTTACTATTGTGTTGGGACTGGGCTAAGAAGGAGTGTGGGAGTCGGACTAAAGCACTACGTTCTGTCTAGAAGCTGTTGCAATGAGTCAGATCAAATATAATGATGAACTCATTTAAGGAAGTAGTAATTTCTAGAATGGTGGGAATTTGGGGAGATCATCAAGGAAAAGGAATCTGAGGATTTGAGGACAGATTTGCAGATTAGATGTAGGACAGGGAGGAGAAGTCATCCTTGGTTAATTGGGTGGAAAGTGAAACAATTACTGAGAATGTGCTGACAGAAATCATAGGAGGGATGGATTGAGAAAGGAAGTCAGAGTTCAATTTTTCATGTGTCGAGTTTGATGTGTGCAGGAAGCATGTTGATGAATATATCCAAAGTCCAGGAGAGAAATCTGTGATAGTGGTACATATCCAGGACTTATCAATTCATTGATCAGATATTCTTCATCAGATGGTAATGAAGAGAGGGGTTTCCATGTATCCCTATGGATAATTGAGAATCCGTGAATGTCCTAAAATTTTTTCAAAATGTTGAGCCTGTTCTCTATGTATCATTTGAGGGAACAGGGGGAAGATGAAGAAAGTTCTCTTTAAAAGTTCTACAACTCTTAGGAAATTAAGCTCACAGAGAGGAATTGTATGGACTACCTAGATAAGAGTGTCCAAGAATGATGTGCTGACTCTGCTTATCCATAACCCAAAGAGCAGCACGTGGACAGGACAGGCAGGGGGCGATCCCTGATTAAGAGGTTGAGTATGTGGCAGGAAGAGTGTCAGAAAAAAAGGCAGTGGTTCATAGTTCACTGCTCCAAGGGGTCAAATAAGGCGAGAAAAAGACTACATTAGATTTCCAACAAGAAGGTCATGAGTGATCTTGGCAAGCAAGGCTATTATCAGTTGGAAAGAATGAGTAGGAGATGAAAAACAGATTACAAGTGTGGGAAAGTCAAGAAGGGAGATGAGAATGTAAAAGTAACTGGAGGTGAAGGCCAGATACAAGGTGACTATTACCTTACCTTAAGATGGGAGTGACTTGTGCAGCAAGTAAAAAAATCTTAAAAGCACTAAGAGCTTTAAGTAACAATGAATCAAACCAAACAGAAGCATTAAGGAAATCAGAGGAGTGGAGCTCTGGGTATCTACAGTGGTAAGAATAGATTTCAGGGAAGGGATATGAATTGAATTCAGACTTGAAAGACTAATAAGCATTTGGACAGGTGAGAACCAACTATTAGTGAGAAGAAACCAGAGAACAGTAAGACTAAACATTCTTCTCTTCTCCTTTTACCTCCTTTTGTTATTCAAAGAATATTTTCTCAGCTAATATAATGTCTTTAGAATGGAAATTGCTTGTAACTCAGAGAGTGACTACAAGTGTGGAAGTATTAACAGTTACAATATTTATAATTCCATTTACAACTACTACTTGCATTCTTGGTCTTCACACGTAAAACCAGCATAGTTTCAAGGGTCACATTGTTCATTTCCTCATTTGGAATTTTTAACACCAGATAGGGTGGTAAATCAGTATAACCTGCTGCTTCTTTCACTTAGGTTTCAAACATGCTCCATATATATAAGCACCCATAAATAAGGGTGCTAATGTTGGAAGGAAAAAAGATCCTTTAATAAGCAACCTGGCACAAATAACTCCCTGCATATAGGAAATTGTTATAGGATCTAACCCATAATTAAACATCATCTTTTTAACTGAATAATTTTTTCTCCTACCTCTTTAAAAGATTGTACAAGTATTACTTATCATACGTGATTTTTATGTATCTGAGTTGAATAGACATTTTTTAAGTAGTAGCCTTCCAGCCTGTTAGAATGCACAAGCATATGAAAGGCAGAAGGTAGCTAGGAGTATTAGAAATATTAGTAGACCCCCCAATGAAGGTGACTCTTGGTCTTATGAGAGTGGACTGAGTAGATGGCCATTAGTTTAAGGACTATATCATTCAGTTAGAAAAGAGGTCAGTTCTCAATAAGAGCTTAGCTGTGGAGACCAGCAGTTGGTATAATGGCTATGTCTCTGGACTCCCATGTAGTCAACTGCGATTCAAGTCCTGGACCCAGTGGCTTAAACTCACACCAGGTGTGTGTGCACACGTACCCAAGATCCCGAGAGGAGAATAGAGGATAACGGATTGCGGCGTGGCTATCCCCCCGGGGGGGGGGGGTGATTTCTCGTTTTCTGTCTCTCTGTTTCTCTCTTTCTTGTGAGCGCACATGCCCTACAACAAAAACCTCTCTAAAATAAAATAAAAGCGTGCCCCCCCCCGGGGGGGGTGATTTCTCACCTCTTCTCTGTCTCTCTGGTGAGTACACATGTCCTCTCTAAAATAAAATAAAATAAAATAAAATAAAATAAAATAAAATAAAATAAAAAGAGCTTAGCTGTGTTTTTTCTTCCTTGTTGTAAGTATGGGTCAGTGTTCCACACAGATCATGGATGTACCACTTTATTGAAACTTGAGTTTCTGTATTTTTGTCCTTGTTCATGGAAGAGGCCAGGGTCATTTTGTAAAAACACATACACACACACGCAAACATGCACACACACACACACACACACACACATTTTCAGGCTCTTTGACATATCTTGGTACTTTGTCCCCAGGCCTGAATGTTCAGACTATCTTGTTCGTGTGGACACATCTCTTCCTACATTATTTTGACCACTGGTCATGGGCACCTCGTCAACTTGGGTTTTACCTTTCCAGAAGATGTGGCCCGTGTTTAGTGTAATACCATTTATAACCTACTGCATCACCAAATACCAGGCTAGCCTTTGCAATTTTACAAAGACTTTAGGTATGGGAATGTATTTTTGTGGAAAGTGCATATCCCGTTGCCTCTCATATATAACAGCTTTATTCACAGGGATTGACTTCAAACCCCTACCACATATAGTTTCTTATTTTCTAGGCTCCTAAGCACCTTTTATTAGAGTTTTTGGCCTGTTTAGGAGAGACCCTTGTATTACTTTATTTGCTGTGAGCAGGAAGCCTGAGGATTACTGTCTCACTTCACCTCAAGACAGTTAGAGGCCTTGGTCAAAAAACTCCTCTGATATGAGAAAATGTCATTTCAAAGCCCAGAGTAAAAACACATGATTACAACCTCTTTGGCCTATAAGAGTAAGTATGAATAACTAATGTATTTCATAGTTGTGTTTTTTTTATTTAATTTTTATTATTATCATTATTTTAATTTGCCATAGGGCATGTGTTCTCACCAGAGAAAGAAAAAAAAAGGGAGAAGGAGAGAAAAAGAAAGCCACCTGGTTCAGGACTTAAACCATAGTCAGCCATGTGGGAATCCAGTGCCTTAACCACCAGGCTACCTACTGGCCCTAATAGTTATCTTTTTTTTTTTTTTTTTTAGCAAATAAAAATAGTCTTAATGATTTAAAGAGGAAAAGAAAGACAGTAGCATTATCCTTTAAACTCAGGTAAAACTATAATGAAATTGTCATAGATTTGATACAAAAAAAAAATTAAAACTCTCACTAGTAGCAATATTTTGAATATTCCTTGAGAAACCCTTGAATGTGGAACACAGAAGTCTTATGAGAGCTCCAGGCCTCCACTGAACCTATGGCATTAGGCTCACATCTAGTGTGAGAACAGCTTTCATCGTAACACCCTCCGACCCACACCTTTGAAAAACACTCAAAAAATGTTTGAGGGCTGGGCCTGCAAGTCTATATTGTACCAAATGCTCCTATGTAGCACTAAAGCCCTGCATGGTTTGAGAGCCACAACCCAAGTAGATAGGCCGGTAGAGCCTCAGTGGTCACTGAGACCAACCTGACTTACAATGGACTCTTTGTTTCTCCTCTGCCTAGGTGCAAGTGTAATCTCCACGCCACTGTGTGTGTGTATGACAACAGCAAACTGACATGTGAATGTGAGCACAACACTACAGGTCCAGACTGTGGGAAGTGCAAGAAGAATTATCAGGGCCGGCCTTGGAGTCCAGGCTCGTACCTCCCCATCCCCAAAGGCACTGCAAATACCTGTGAGTAATTCTGCTAACACCATATTCTGTACCTGACGGGCTGATAGTTCTCAACTTCACCTGCAGTTGTGATTTTACTCCTCTCATCAGTTGCCGCATTTCTCTTCAAAATGTAGCTACCATTTTCGTCTCTATTTTACCACTTGGAAGCATGTTTTAGCACTCTGCTCATCTGTTAAATTCAGACTTCTAGCATTCACGTTAAATGTGTTGGGAAATGATTCTTCAAGTCACAGAAGTAATTTTTTTTCTAGAAGGATGAAACAGGAGGTGATTTTATTTTTTGTCCTTCCTCAAATTAATTTTCTATTAAAATAACAAAGTCCAAGGAGAACTCTCAACCCGAACTTAATTTTAGCTGTAAACAACTTCCAGGAATTCTTTGAATGTATATAATTCCATTCCCCATACTAGATAACCCAAGAGCAATTTGAACCAGACCCTAACTTTGCCTAGTCAAATAATGCTTTTTTTCAAACTTCAGCAGTTGAACTTTTCCTGCATGGATCCTAAGAGTAGAGGCAACAGTTAGATAAAGAACATGACAGTAGCCACATGAATACCACATTAAGAAAGGAGATTCTGTGGGGACAGCAGATGGTGTGGTGATTACAACTTTGGACTCCCACATGACTGACCGTGGTTTGAGTCCTGGACCCAGTGGCTTGAAAAAAAAATCACACTAGGCGTGTATGTGTGCATGCCCAAAATCCCAGGAGGAGAATAAAGGAGAAGAGACTGTGGCATGGTCATCTGCCTGGGGTGACTTATGGCAAAAGCCTTAAAAAAGGAAGAAAAATAAAGAAAAAGACAAGGGAATTCTGTGTACATATGCAAGGGCATAGGAATTATCTTGTTTACAGGAACCATATGAGATGCCCCAACACCATTCACACGTGTCTCACTGAAAGTCTTCCATAGTCATAGGAAAATAGGATCTGACATTTTTAAGGAGGAAAGTGATTATTTCCAGAATAATTAGCCCAATTCCATGACTGGAGCAATTAGCCACCTACAAAAGCCCAATGTTTTTCCCCTTTAAAAAGTGGAGAATGGTGTAATGGTTACATCGCTGGACTCCCACATAGTTGGCCACAGTTCAAGTCCCTAATGCAGCAGCTTAAAATTCACGTCATATTCATGTGCATAAGTGCCCAAAATCCCGAAAGGAGAATGGAGGAGAAGGGAATGCGGCATGACCATCCCCCCGGGAGATGATTTATTACTTTCTGTCTCTCTGACTCTTTCTGTGTTTCTGGTGAACAAATGCCAAAAATCATAAATAAGTAAAATGAAAAATAAAAGTAAGAGAAAGGATGAAGACAGAATACACTCATTTGGTGAGAAGTAACAGGAGCAGCAGGACAGTGGGCACAGGGGAATGAGAACTTGAAAAGCCATTGGCATCATGTAAGACCAAGAATGTTATCAGGGACTTAAAAACAGCTGTGAGAAACAAAATGAATATCCTAGGAACCAGAAACTTATCAAATTAAAAGAAGAGTAATAGACCAAGGAACAAACCATGAAGTATGGACACATACAATTCATACATTCATAAAATTTCTGTGAAGCAGACAAAAATCCTTCAAAAGTTAAAAAAAACAAACAAACTCTCTTTGTAAAACTATTTAGTTCTTTTCTGTGTTAAAGAAAAACCAACTTCTCACTTCTGAAATTAATACAGTAAAACTTTGTTGAGCAGAAATGTTGACTTTTTAAGGTGATTTTATTCATAGAGAGTCTGTGGGCTTTCCTCAATTGTTGAGGGCTATCGACTCAATTCGAACAGATTCTTACAAGGTTGTTTGTTGGAATACTCTTTGGCCAGCTACCTAAGAATCCCTATCACCACAGTTGTCAAATTTAGTTTAAAATTTCCCCAAATGAAAATAGCTCAGATGTTATTTTCAGAGTCTATTGCTTCTTTAGCAGGACAGAAGGGAAGAGAGTGAAGTTCACAAACACTGGTATTTTGGCTCATCCTCAAGGCAGGCAAATTTGCCAAGGCCACTGGAGAGGCAAGAGGGGTAGGCTGCTATTGAAAGCTTCAGTTTCTATTCTAACATGACCCTGTTCTTGTACCCGTAAGCATGCTTTCAGTCTTTGATTATCTCAAAGGCATTTTCACTGGGAAGACCTAGCTTTAGACAAGCTTTCTCACAAAAATGGATTTCTTATTATATTCTCAGGGAATGACTTACATACCCCTAACACTTTACATACTGAAGATCATCAAGTCACTCTGTGTGGCCAAAAGAATGAAACCTCTTTGGATATTTCCTTATGGTTCTCACAGTCCATTCTTCCCTAGTGCTCATTGGCTTTCCCTAGACTTTTCCACACCTCTATTAAAAGAGGAAGGTGGCTGAGGGACAAGATTCTGTTACATGTAAGAAAAGAGGGTAATGGTAGATACCAGAAGATGGGAAGGGGATAAAGATGGAAAGGATGAGGGGAACTTGGTTAAAAGACTCAAGAGTGCATGTAAATAGTGGAATAGGTACAAAACAATGTGCTAGATTACAGTAAAGCACATTAGAGTAGAGCAACTTGTGACAATTCAATATATATTTCAAAATAGAAGAAGACTTGGTTTCAAAATAAAAAGCTTTAAAAAAAAAATTAGAAGGTGACAGATGGAGCATTGACCAATTCAAAAAGGGGTTCAATTTCATGTTTTAATTCTCAGCAGAAATTAGATGAAATATTTTAGAAATGATCTGCAATAGTCCAGTCTTGTAATGAAAAATATCCCTTCACCCAAATTTCTTACACATCAGATGTGCTTTCAAACATCTAAGGATGAAAGTAAGCTACTTGTATTTTGGTGCACTGGCTCCAGGATCCCAATTCATCCATTCACTTGCTGTGTGACCTTGAAAAAGTAAGCTAACCTCTCCCATAGTTTCCATCTGTAATGTGAGGATAATAACAGTTCTTACCTCATAGGGATTTTGAGAGGATTGAATAAGCTAATGAATGTGATCTGCTTAGCATAACACCTGTCAAAAATTAAGTGTTCAAAATAATTTTATTTTTAGGATTTTTTTATGAGGCAGCCTTATCCATTGTTGGACAGTTTTAATTATTATAAAGTTATTTCTTTGTATCAATTGTTGAATGTCTCCTAATTTCCATTTTTTTTTTTGTTTAAAGTAGTGAAAAAACTGTATTGTCCCTCATTTCATTTCTTCTCCTGGTTAACCATCATTAACTCCATTTTTCATATGATGACATTTTCATGTTTCTTACCTATTTGCCTGTCTTGAAAGTCTTCTGATTCATGAGTGTGGTACTTTGAGTCAAGCATAGAACTTTATGAACTTCTGCAATTCTCATTTTATATTAGCTTTTTCTTACACACATGCATACATGCATACACACTCACACACTCACATGACTCCAATTGGTACAGTGTGAGTCAATCATTTAATAGGGATACTTGGAACATTTCATATCCTAATGCAAAAATTGAAAAACCTAACAAGTAGAAAAGTCTTTCAACATCCACCCCTCAGTGGCCTATAAATGCTCTTTATACTGGATAATCTCTAGAGTTAGCAGAACCACAAGCAGCCAAGATAGTTTATGAATACGGTGGACAGTTTCTCTTTACCCCACAGGTTATTGCTAAGAAACTAGGAGTAGGAGGCCTTCATTAAAGCAGGGAATTATAAGACACTCCCCCCACACACTCCACTGAAAACACTCAAAGTACCACTCAGTTATCCTAGACTGGGCTCTTCTTGAGAGTCGTTGGGCTCTGGAAGTCCTGCAATCCAAAATAATTCAAAAGGCTGCTTTTGTATGAAGTATGTAGAGCCAAGAGTGAGGAGTTCAGAATGCCAGCACTCTAAAATACAGCCACCCATGTCTGTAAGACACATACTTCTCTGTGCAATTCACTACAATAAACTTGGCAGAGGTAGCAGTAATAACTTTTGTGATGATATTTTTATTATTCATACTTTTAAAACCCAATGTGTCTCTCAGTCTTTTAAACCATATACATGTGTATCAAACTATTTTTACAAATTTTATCTACAAAACTCACATTTTATAGAAAAGATGTTTCTTCTTCTCCCTATTGATCTTCACTCTGTGTATAGAAATCTATTTGTAATGTCCTTTCAATTTCATTTCTGTTTCCCAAGGAGTAGCAGATTTGTCCAACTTTGTGCTTAATTGTGATTCTCACAAAAAAAAGTACTAAGGAACATTCTTTAAGTTCAAATCCCTGTGGAAAAGCACATGCTGTTTTTCTACCTATAAAAAGTAATAAAAAGTAAATAATCACTTCATAGGATCCATAACTCCAGAAAAGATAATATAATATCCACACCTCTGCTTCTCAAACTGTGTTCTACAACCCCTAAAAGAATTCCAAGAAAGTTTGGAAAAATGCTGTATATTATGCTGACTCTTAGATATTCGCATTACCTTATCAAAAATATTTGAGAAGTCCTGCAATAGTCCTGCTATTTTCTCAAATGCTTCCCAAACTTAATTTGTTTCATGTAACACTTAACCTTCTATAAAATTCTGTTTAGGAGACATGCTGGTCTAAACAATATCTTGCAGCCTAGTTATTTAAATGTCATGAAGACAGAAAGCCCAGCTAGTTCCACGTATTCATACTTTTATTTTTCTCTTACCTTCACAGTGTAATAATATTCTTCACAGAAACAAAATTGAATTGTTCTGACATTGACATTGTTTGTTTGTTCAGAAATGCAACTTGAATTGTTACACAATATCTAGGGCTTCTTTGAGTGATGGAAAGTAATTTGATGATTGCTCTATTATTTTCTCTGGTATCAAATTTGCATTGACCAATTTCTGTTTTCCCAGGGGTACACATATGTATGTCATTATCCAATTTCCTAAGTGCTTTACATACATTAGTTTATTTTAAACTCACAACAGTCTTATAAGGAAAATACCGATATTTTTATTTTACACACATAGATTCTTATAATTATACAGGGAAAGAATCTTGTTTAAGGTTTACATGGCTAGTTCAGAATAAGGAGGATTTGAATTCAGGTGGCTATACATTGTATTTATTATATTGCATCTCAGGTAAAATTTGAGTGACTATTTCTGTCCTCCATTGGGGTTTAAGCTTCATTTTGACAACTACTTGAATGGAACAGTCTTCTGTAAATCTTCTATTCTACATCTCTCCTTGCTATTACTCTGCCTTCAAAGTACTCCCTTTCTACTCTTCCTTTAAATCTTTATGTTCCGTGGCCAGCAGATCATACAGCAGTTATGTCATTGGACTCCCACATGGCCGAACATTATTCGAGTCCTGGACCCAGTGACTTGAAACTCACACAGGGCACATGGGTGTTCATGCTCAAGATCCTGGTAGGGGAAAGAAGGAGAATGGAGGAAAAGGGATTGTGATATGGCCATCCCCTCTGGGGAGTGATTTCTCACTTTCCCTCTCATTGCCTCTGTCTCTCTCTCTCTCTCTCTTTCTCTCGAATGTGATCACATGCACCCTAAAGCAAAAGTCTCTAAAAAAGAAAAACGCTTTGTTTCTTACCTCTGCTTATTCTCAGTCTAAAAAGCGTTTTGTTTCTTACCTCTGCTTATTCTCAGTCTACAGTTTTATCTCTTGGCATTCCAATATATTTCTGTGGTTTTAGTCCTTAGTATTATTGGTTTAACAGTAATCAACAAGCTCTAAATTTAATCTCTTTAATGAATCTAATCAAATTTGATTTTTTCAGCTGTCTATAAAGATCTCAAAGTCAAAGTGCTAGATATTAAATTTGTTCCTTTTCCTTAAAGCATCTTTCTCTTCACTCTTTATTAAAAGTTTGCTTATTTTTTCTTTGCCATATTTACTCATCCCTTTATTTATGTATATTTAAGATAAAGGCTCTTAAAAAAAAAAAGTGAAACAAAATGGGGTGGTAATAAATGACCCTGTCATATATTGATTTATACATTTACATTGTTTCTTTCCTTTTATTTTCTTTTATACATTCAATCACATTATTTAGCTTACAAAATGAGTATTTCAAAAGGTGAACATTTCTCCCTAGTACAGTTGATAAAACAAAAATATCTTCAACAGATAATACCACATTTCTTTAATTAATTAATGCTTTGCTCCCTATTTTTTTTCTAAATGTCTTTCTTCAGACCCTCCTCTTTCACACACACTGTATCTATATACTGTGTTTTTATATCCTTTAGTCAATCAGTTTCAGTCATAGAGTGCAGATACTCAGTATACATTAAGTGGGGACCTACAATGCCTCTCCTTCATAGCCTGGCTTGCTTCACTCGCAGTAAATCTTCCATTATTCATCCACTTCCTGTAAAATGCCAGTTTTTTTTTTATGGCTGAATAGTATTCCATAGAGTATATGTGCCACAGTTTTTCTATCCATTCATCTATTCGTGGGCATTTGAGTTCTTTCCATCTGTTCGTGGGCATTTGAGTTCTTTCCATGACTTAGCAATTGTGAATAGTGATGCAATAAACATGGATGTGAAAACACTTTTCCGATTAAGTATTCTTCTGTCCTTTGGGTAGATACCAAGGAGTGGGGTTGCTAGATCATATAATTCTATTTGTAGCTTTTTGAGGAATCTCTGAGTTGTTCTCCACAGTGGCTGTACCAATTTACATTCCCACCAGCAGTGTAAGAGAGTTCCCCTTTCACCACAAACCCCCCCAGCACTTATTATTATTTTTTTTTAAATCTTAGTCATTCTGACTAGGGTTAGATGATATCTCACTGTTGTTTTGATCTGCATTTCCCTTACAATGAGGGATATTGAGCATTTTTTCATATGCCTTCTTGCTATTCGTATGTCATCTTTAGTGAGTGTTCTTTTCAACTCCTCCCATCTTTTAATAGGGTTCATCATCTTTTTTCCAAACAGCTTCAGAGGTGAGACGTAAGGGTTCAGGTTCATCTTTCTGGAAGTGGAAATCCTGTTTTTCCAGCACTATTTTTTGAATATGTTTTCCTTTTCACACTGGATTGACTGGTACTCCTTGTCAAAAATCAGTTGACTGGGAATTTATTTCTGGGGACTCTGTTCTGTTCCATTGATCCATGTGTCCGTTTCTGTGCCAGTACCATACTGGGTTTTTTTTGTTTGTTTATTGTTTTCTTTTTTTAAGAGGTTTTTTGTTTGTTTGTTTTTGTTTGTTTGTTTGTTTTGCTATAGGGCGCTCGCGCTCGCCAGACAGACAGAGAGACAGACAGAGAGATAGAAAATGAGAAATCACCCCCAGGGGGGTGACCACACCACAATCTCTTCTCCTCCATTCTCCTCTTGGGATCTTGGGCACGCACGCACACGCGCCCGGCGTGAGTTTAAGCCACGGGGTCTTTTATGATTCCAGACAAACTTTATGATTGTCTTTTCTAGATCTGTGAAGAACGTGTCTGGTACTTTGATTGGCGTTGCATTAAATATGTAGATTAATTTGGAGAGAATTGCCATTTTGATTATATTAATTTTTCTAATCCAGGAACATGGGATATCCTTCCTCTTTTTTGTGTCATTTTCAATTTCTTTTTTTATCTTCTTGTAGTTTTCCTTGTGGAGGTCTTTAACTTCTTTGTTTAGGTTTATCCCTAAGTATCTTACACTTTTGTGGCTATGGTAAATGGAATTACTTTTTTCAGTTCTATCTCAGTCTGCCTGTTGTTCGTATACAGAAATGCTATAGATTTCTGGATGTTAATTTTGTATCCTGCAACTTTACTGTATTCATGCATTACTTCCAGAAATTTTTTCATGGAAACCATTGGGTCTTCTATGTATGCAATCATGTCGTCTGCAAATAGAGAGGGTTTCACCTCTTCTTTTCCTATTTGAGTGCCTTTTATTTTTGCCTCTTTTCTGATTGAGTTGGCGACGACTTCCAGTACTATATTGAAAAGGAGTGGAGAAAGTGGGCATCCTGGTCTTGTACCCATTTTTAGTGGAAAAGCTTTCAGCTTTTCTCCATTGAGGATGGATCACTATGGTTTTTTCATAGATAGCTTTTATTATGTTGAGAAATGACCCTTCTATGCCGACTTTGCTCAGAGTCTTGATCATGAAAGGATGTCATATCTTATCAAATGCTTTTTCTTATTTTGGAAGTTTTCTCCTTAATACAACTCTCCAATGAAGTCTTCCTACACAAAAGCAATTGCTTCTCTCTCTCTCTCTCTTTCTCTCTTTCTCTAGATTCTTGATAATGTGTATAGACTTATCATTGGTTGACTATCTCTATCCAAAATTATGAGAATAATGATATCAGGTCATCTGGAAAGTCATTTCCATGTTTTTCAATGCAAAAATTCATCCCAATGATTCAATAGTTGCTGTATTAAGCTTACTATAAGTTTTATACATTGTGAAGTGCTTTATGTACTCCATCTCCTTAAATATTCCCAATAATCCCATGAAGTATGTGCTCTTATTATCTCCATTTTACAAATAAGGAAACAGAGGCACAGAAAGGTTAAGTAAATTGTCCCATAATCCCATACCTAATGCATGACAAAGCAAAATATAAACTCAGGTCTGACTATAGGAGCTAGACATTAACAATTTAAGGACAGGGCCAGGTTTCATTTTTGGTCTTTATAAATGTTTATGGAATTAATTATTCTGGTCAACGAATAAGTAAACCTAATACCCTGCAACACCACATGACTATGTTGGCTTCCCATTGATCTTCTGTCTCCTGGGATGTGTGGACTCCGCAGCTCTAATGCAAGAGCCTTCCAGTCTACAGGGAGGGACCATCTGAAATCTTGGAGGAAATGCAATGAGAAAAAGACTCACTGGTGCTCCTGGCCCATCCAACCATCCAAAGATGACATATTGGCTGGCTGGTTTTATGTGCCTTCCCAGTGGCATACACTGCATGGGTCACTTGACTGCTGTCAGTCTCTAACCAACCTTCAGCCTTTGAGGCTCAGAATCCTAATTCTATCAGTGGCTTAAGAGATGTTCTTTCTCTCAGACCTTTATGCCTATAAACAAAGTTTGTAGGCCCAATGTATAAAGTCAGAATAACAACTCCTTACTTATGCATATCCATCAGCCCACAATATTTTATCTGAAGCTAATGGGACCAGAGATAATTCAAAATTCAACATTTTAATGATTTTAGAAAGGTGGTGTAGTGTATATATATTATATTACAATAATATCCATAGCAGCATATCAGGCTGTACCACTTAATCAAATGATATTTCTGTAGCAACTACATGATTATTCTTACTGACATTTTCATACTTCTGTAGCAACTACATGATTATTCTTACTGAGTGGGATAAGGTAAGACCATAAATAATAACCTCATATCAGTTCCCGTCTGGTTTTATCACCAAATTAGTTCAGATCATATTAGGTTGTGCTTCAGGTCTATTTTGAAAAAAATTGTTCATTTTCATAGTTTTTTTGTTTCATTATCTATTTATTTTTTGGAGGACTAGAGATAAGAGATTGGGACCTGCAATAAATTCACAGGAAGCTTAGAGAGCTAGTTATAGGTTCTTTGGGACGTAGGCTTCTGGCTTCAAATTTTACTATGAGTTCAACTGACTAAGATTATCTCGGGCTTAACCTCTATGTGTTTGAGTTTCTCCCATCTGCAAAATCAACCTGATTATGATTTCATAGAATTATCATGAAAATTAAATGAATTAATACATGTAAGGCATTTAGAGAGCCAGGCACCTAGTAAGCACAAAGTAAAGTTAGTTGCTGTGGTCATTGTATTTTTCAGTGAGCTCTAGCATGTGATCAGCAGATTCTCCCTTTGAAGACAGCAGG
>NW_006159750.1:3377384-3383175 GCF_000334495.1 Tupaia belangeri chinensis
GGGAGATAAATTGTGGCCAAATGTCAATTTACTCACCTACAACATGAAATAACTGCTTTGGTGTTCAGAATACCAAAGTCTTATGACCAGGGTATTCTCTTTCTGGCAATTAAGTCTATGTGCAGAGCCAGATAATAACCCAAAGGTTGCTTGGTGAGCAGAAGATCAGGAAATTTCAATGACTTGAATGTTAATAATATCAGGCTGACACATCTCTCTTACAACAGGGTCGGCCTTCTGAAAACTAACAGGATACCAAAGGTATGAAAGTTTTCAGATTACCACTTGCTCTTCCTGTGATAATGCTAGGAGAGCACCACCACCATATATGATGGTGCTTTTCCTAGGCTGGCCCCTTCTTAGCAGCTTACTCTTCATTCTTCATGTATGTAAATATGGTAAGTCAGGTTAACATCACCTCTGTCCAGTTTGTCACTTGACACATTCAGGTCTCAGAGCTCTTATATTAGATGACTTTTGCTATCTCTGCTTGGATCATTTACATGATGATTTCGCAGCATAATTCTGTGAAAGCAATTGCTCTCCTGGAAGACAGTTCTTCACCCCTTCCATCAAAAGTAGTTTGGACCAGGGGCCAGGGCTGGAGGATATTAGAGGTAATTTTTCTGAGATGTAAATGAATCTGTAGTATTTCTCCTTATTCATCATCTACCTCATCTTCAACTAAAAGTTTTGGAGTTAGAGCTTCCAATGGCTGCAGTCTGGCTGAGGACAT
The DNA here is from genome assembly GCF_000334495.1 of Tupaia belangeri chinensis. Taxonomy (NCBI): domain Eukaryota; kingdom Metazoa; phylum Chordata; class Mammalia; order Scandentia; family Tupaiidae; genus Tupaia; species Tupaia belangeri. The sequence continues at coordinate 3,378,121 of NW_006159750.1, forward strand.
CTAGAAATCTACTTCATGGATTTATTTCAAACATCTATCACAACAGCGATAATTTTTCCCTTCATTCCCCCCCTATATTTGAAGCATTCAGAATCCTTATACCTTCTGCTTTCCTCTTGATGAAATGCTACTGTACCTTCCATTGGTTCTCAAAAAGAATTATACTTTTAGCACTGCATTAATTTTCTTCTGAAGACCAGGGCATTTATTTTTAAGATCTCCATCAGGTTGCTCGTAAAGCTTAACTATGTACCTGTTAAGCTTGGCGAGGGTAGGAGAGAATAGTAAGATTTAAAAAGAAGAAGAAGAAAGTATCACCTTATATAATTCTACAAGGTTCTCATGCCCCTAATTGCAGTAGAATTCCTTTAAAACAAACATTAAAATAAATGGAAGTGGGAGGGGCTGGTTGAGGAGGAAAGCACATTTTCATTCTCTTGGCACATGGTGCCATAATGGCCCTTTGGCTTACTCAACATGTATGCATTTTTCTGACTGAAGTGATGTTTCTATGCTAAGAGAGCATTACAACTAAAATTATGTACCATATATTACAGAAGCTTCCAGTATAACTTATGCACGTGGGTGCTTCACTTCCCCAGTGTCAGTTTGGCAATGTCTCAAATATGCTTCCGTGCTAAATACAAAGGGCTCAGCTTGAACAGAACATTTGCATTTCTTTTTTTTTCTTTCTTTTTTTTTTTTTTTTTGAGAGAGAGAGAGAGAGATATTTTTGCTATAGGGCACATGTGCTTACCAGAGAGACAGAAAGCAAGAAATCACCCCCAGGGGGGGATGGCCATGCCATAATCCTTTCTCATTCATTCTCTCCTAGGGATTTTGGGCACACATGCACATGCACCTGGTGTGAGTTTCAAGCCACTGGGGCCGGAACTTGAACCATGGCTTGTGGGAGTCCAGCAACATAACCACTGAGCAATCTGCTGGTCCTACGTTTGCATTTATCTATACCTTTACCATAAAATAAAGGAACCAAATAAGAAATTTCTTTACATCTCTTTTTCAATTTTTGTGTCATTTATTCTGAACTAACCTATCTAGTATCTTCCTTCCCTTCCTTCTTTTTTTTATGCAGCTCTCATTTATTTTTCCTTCCCAAGTATTTTTGTGGTTCTTTCTAAGGTGAATTTAAACTAATACAGTTTAACTTCAGGACCTTTCATTGGACTCCTCTAACTAAAATTTTAAAAATCAGTTTTAGACCTAATTTTACATTTTAATATTATATTCTTGTCCTTAAAGAGAGTTCATAGATTTTTAGAAACATTAGGTCCCACAAAATCTGTATTTGCTCCTGTGAGGCTTAGGAGAAAAGACAATGTCAAAATAGGAATTTAAAAGGAAAATCTGAGAGTTACCTTTAGCCTAGTGGTTAAGGGAGTTGGATCCCACATGACTGTGTGGTTTGAATCTTGGCCCTGGAAGCTTGAAAAATATGTTTGACATGTGTATCACCTTATCCTTCCCCAACAGGATGGGGAATGAAGGAGAAGGGATTGTAGCATGATCATGCTCCAAGGGAGGTTCTTCCTCTGTGTATGTGTGTGTATGTGTCTGGTGAGCACACATGCCCACTGGGATTTTTTTTTTTAAAGAAAGATCTGAAAAAAAAAAAGTAGAAAGAAAATAATACAAACATTAAATGCCAAATGGTGTTTTCAGTTGAACATCAAGCTGAGTTGTGAGCTTCTGAGTTTCATGGAACGCGAAGCAGTAAAGGGAATCTGCGCATTGCGTAATTCTCGCTATTAGAATGGACAAAGTGCTCAAAGACAACAGAAGCATTCATTAATCCTGAACTCTGAGATGTGTCTCAGTGGAACACTTTGTGGGGACAAAATCATATTATAATCCAAAAAAATGGTATTTTCACAGTGATGGAAACCTTCATGGAAACAAGTAATACATTTTTTGCTCAAATATGCAGTGAGCCACCATTCTGTATTAGGCATTGTCCCGGGCACATAAGAGAAATATGAAAAGGAACAAGATTTGGAGCCATTTCCTCAGCACTCATAAGCAAACATACCTACAGTTGCAAAAGATAGGTTGATCATGGAGGCCTGCACACCGGCCTGTGGGATCACAATAGGGAGCGTAGCTAGCTCATTTTAGGGATATGGTGAAAGAAGGGAAGGGAAGAAAAAGCATCTGAGCTCACTTATAAAGGTAAAAATATCCATTACATAATAGTTGTCACTTCATAGGGAATGTTAAGGAACTGCCGACACATGTCTTGATGGTTTTTCTGAGTGCAACCTGACTTTCATTCCTGTGGACACTGTGCCCCTAAGCCACAGGGATCACATTCCTCATCTCACTCCTCAGAGACCCCAGAGGCACCTCACTTTTCATAAAGCAAATTGTTGCAATTCATTTCTGTGTCTTGTCTTATTTCCTTGAGTGTTTGAAAGATTTCTCATGACTTCCTTGTAGTCCTTTTAACAGATGTGATGGGTTAACTAAATTCTTTGGTGTCTGTAGAGACCCAAAAGCAAGGTACTAGAACACTAAAATAAGAAGCATGAGGAAGAAAAAAGAAAATTTAAAGAATATACTAATGGACATCCCTTGGCATTCAGATATTTTCAACTTCAAAAGTCTTTATTCAAATGAGCAGTTTAAAAATCTTTTCTAGGCAATTCCCATTTTGCAGTGGAATAGAAAGTGACTCATCTGGCAGCACCTCAAAAAAAAAAAAAAAAAAAGTAAGCCACAAAATGAGAAAGAGCCTGAGTTTTAAGCACCTGATGTCAGGTAATAGAAAACATCTTCATGAGGAAAATAGGATCTCATAATAGCCTTGCTTAGTGAGGGTGTACTTGCAATGAATACTTCTCTCCTGTGCCGGTATTCCCAAAGACACGGAGAGTGTAAGCAACTTATCCTAAGGTCACATTTCTGTCTTTCTAAAGTATTCAACTGCAACAAGTACTGCATCAAACAGCCTTGGAAATCTGCTCCCCATTGTGTCTGACCAAACACCCTGAGACCTTCGCCTTGCATTATATATGGCCTTCTAGCTCCATGTAAGTTTGAAAACACATGAAAAGTTTCTTTCTGCCATCTTAACTTCCATCCTCTTTGACGGATTACAACAGGCAAGCAGTTCCCTGCATTGAAGCAGGATTTTCAATCATGGGGAAATTTGGAGCTTCTGCAATTGATACTAAAATTATGATGCTGCCACTGTACCTTACTCAACAGGGGATTTGCAAAAGGAAAAAAAAATAAAGGCGCAGTACCAAGTCACTGTCACGCTGCAGCAGAGATAGTCTACTGGAGTGTTGGGTCAGGAATTTAGCAGTCCTTTGCAGAAATCAAATTCAGCTTGAAATTCAGCTCATAGGATAGAATTAAAGTGTGAAAATGGAAATTTAGGCTTCTGGTTTTGCTTGATTAGCGATCAATAATTAAACCAAAGCACTGTGATCTCTGAGTATTTAAAACCAAGGAATTTTTAACATACCTAACTAGTGAAAACAAGATTTCATTCCTTCCAGGATTAAAAAAAAAAAAAAAAAAAAAAAAAAAAAAAAAAGCCAGCCTATTTATTCCTCATTCTCTCCCTAAAAAACCAAAAAGGAAAACAGTTCTTGATTTTAAATAATACAAAGGGAGAAATATCTGAACAAGGTGCAAGTGATTATTTAAAATAAGCAAAGGGCAATTGTTCAAAATAAATACTAAAACAGAAGCTTAATGATTCTTATAGTTACCGCCTATTACTGCGCTTCAATGATGTGGTGAAAGTGTCTGAACAACTCATTAACAGCTATCAATTATTGGCATGTAACATGTGTCAGGAATTTTTATGGACTCGCTCATTCAGTCCTCACAGCAGCCTATGCGGTACATATTGTTGGTGCCTTGCAGGTGAGGAAACAGCGTGGAGAAGCTAAGGCACTTCCCTAAGATCACTTGACTATCAGAGCAAATCAAGACTCTCAGGTCTGTCTGATCTCCCTCCCATGCTCTCGCCCACGCGGCTACCCAGATTTAGTGGGGAGGATGTCAATCTCTGACTTGTAGTTAGCGTATTAGAGCAGTGTTGCTTGATGAACCTGCTATGACAATAATCATAGCAAAAATGGGGATAGCACATACCTGTCAAGCAGTGTCCTGGGTGCCTTACATCTTTCAGTTTATATAATCCTCCCTACAACCCCAAGAAGTAACAAACTGAGACACGGAGAGTGTAAGCAACTTATCCTAAGGTCACCCAGTGAGAGTTTAGAGGTTGGAGCCAGGCTTCAAATTCAGACAGCCTCACTCCTGAGCTTCCACCTTGGGTCACAGGACTAAATTACTTGACTAGGAGTTTTAATCTAGATACAGACTCAATTCATGTCTGCATTTATACCAAGTTCAGCCACGGTCTGAAATGGCTCCACCACCTTCGCACAACTTGTGAATGAAAGTGAAATCTGAAAAATCGATAAACTCTATGATCAATATGAACAATCTAATGTATTCTTGAATTAGTCTGCTCAGGTAAGTGTCTATTACAGAGTTTAATTCACATAGACGACAAGTAAAAAAAGGAACAAAAACGATGGTGATGTGAAATAAATCAAATAAAATGCCAGATGATTTGCAACACCTAAGGCGTGCTTCTCATCGCACATTTGAAAAGATCAATTGTATATGTGGATATATTTACACAGGTCCACAGTGTCTATTTGGTACTCTGTGCCCGAAACATAAGCCTAGCTCAATATCTGTTTTGAACCATGTACAAATGTTCATTAACCTCATAGGAAAATGCAAAATGTTTGGTGTCCCCAGGTTTTTTGGACCAGCTGTTGAAAGTTGAGCATTAACTTCCCAATTCTGATAAGCCCAGGAGTTCTAGTATGAAAACAAAAAGATTTTGATGGCTGGATATATATATATATATATATTCTTTGTGATCTTCTCGAAACAGCATCAGTGCTACAAACTTGTAAATGAAAACCTTCAGCTCTAATAATCTCATTTTTTTTGCTTTAGAATCATATATATATATATATATATATATATATATATATTTTT
>NW_006159750.1:3383453-3395385 GCF_000334495.1 Tupaia belangeri chinensis
TATATATATATATATATATATATGAATAGTTTTTCCATGCTAATTTCTGAATGTCCTGAATGTTATCAAGTGTCAAGTTTCTGAGATGTTTACATTAAGTTAAAGATGTCATTTTCTTATAAATAGCTAACAGGTTTCTTTTTTTCTTTCTCCCCAGGTATTCCCAGTATTTCCAGTATTGGTAGTAAGTAAACAATCACCAAACTGAGTCTAGGCTAGCTTTGCTTTGTTGTTCAGCTCCTCAGATCTATTTTCCCAGTGTCCATTTCTGATGTCATAGAGTATTTTCTTTGTGAATTGCATTTTTGTGTTGGTTTTCTGCACAGATATGATAAGAGCACAGATAAAATAGTGATTTAAGCATAATACCTCTGTGAACATGGCAGGGCCATAGCTTTCCTGACTATTTTTGATTAATGAAGGCCACCTGCACAGAGGTTCAATTACTTGGGTAACCATAACTCATTTAGCAAAAATATAAATAGTCCTATTTCCCCATACTTAGTAACCAACAAACAAATTACACTTTCGCTCTAGGACTAGATGTGGATTTCTAATATAATTTAGAACAGCAGAGAATGAATGCCAATGAATGCCTTGGACATATTCATTAGAGCCCAAGGAAAAGGCCATGAAACTAGGGGGAGGGAATTTTGTTAATGCATTAAACTCTAGACTTTGTGAAGGCCTGAAAGAGGCAGGTTTGTGATCATTAGTCGTTCTGGAAGAATAAAGGAAAAAGATAATTAGTACATCTATTTCTCTCTCCTAAAATGCAATCATGTCATCTTGACTCTTAGGTTTAAGTTTGATAGAGAAAAGGTATATTAAAAAGAAAATACATGAAGAATTTAGGAGTCAGAGTATTAGATATTACTGCAAGAAATCATTTAGTAGAAATCTAAGCAATTGAAGAGAGATTCCTCTCCAGCTCTCAGCAGAACACCTCTCTAGTATCACCGCAAAGAACGTTCTCTCAGTTCTCATGGGAGAATCACACCATAGGTCCTTCTTCACTTGTAAAACAAGGCCACCCTAATGCCAAACCTAAAATGCTCATTAAGAACATGCCTAATAGCTTTTCAGAGCAGAATTTTACATATTTATGTAGCACGCCATTTATTTCAACAGCTAAAACCTCAGACCAGCTGCTGAATAACTGATTAGAAATATAGTAGTGGGGAGGTCAAGATTATGAACTGTCAGTGAAAAGAAGGTGGTTCACTTTAATGCCACTCCTCACAGGCTTATGTCATCAGTGCTGTGTTAGGCAGGGTGACAACAGTGTGAACAGTAGCATTTGAAGACTCATGGTATCCCATATCCATCCAAAAAACACTACTCTGATAATTTGAATAGAATAACTTCCCTCTTCTTATAAATACACAATCAGGTCTTTCAATTTATAAATCAGTCCAGTTCACTTAAGTTTGCATAAGCCTGAACGCTGATTTGTTAAGCACTAGACATGTTAAATGCCATGAAAATCAGCTGCTTTGAAAATAGAAGTAGCGTTCACATCCATTCAGATACCAGCCTAATGCCACAGCATCTTCTTTGTGATCTTCTGGAAATAGCATCAGTGCTACAAATTTATAAATGAAAACCTTCAGCTCTAATAGTCTCATTTTTCTGCTTTAGAATCTCCCTTGCATTTACCTAACAGTATATATACCCCAAATGTGCTCCTTTCAGGCCTTGACAATTGCATTTGCACATGCATTTTAGAGCAAAAGAGAACCAAACAGATTATTGAGGCTGCTACCGTGATCTGGCTGTCAAAAGTTTCAGAAATGGATGGATGGAAAAGTAGTTCTTTGGCGTTGGGGAGTGTTTACATTTGCAGTGTCAATTGTGTGTTGCATGGACCCTCTGACTGTACTGCTCACTCAACATCTCATCTGGCCGTCTCCACCTCATCCCCTATCTCTGAGCATCAGCAGATGTCGACCTTTTACACACCTAATCGGGAAATTCCAGTTTTGTTTTGCTTTGTTTCATTTTGAAGTCAGTGGTGACCTGAAAGGATGCTTTGTTGTGCCTTTAGAAAATGTTAACCTTTATTACCGTAACTTAAGAAAATTGAACTCCTAACACGTAACAAAAGCCATCAGATAAAGTAATAGTTGGTACCCTGCTTTCAATATGCCTCTGGCTGTTCTGCTTGGAGTGCAATGGGTATGTTCTCAGATTTCCAGTAAGCTGGTTGTAAGCTCTTCCAGGGGTCACCCAACATCACACATGACTACCTTGCCTGTTGCTTGGCTTTTAAGGTAAAGAGATTTATGATAAAACCATCAAACAGGATGTATCTTCTAGGCTGCTTCAATGGCATTCATAAGTTCCTTCTTTGTGGGCTTATAAGGTGCTTGTCGTGTGCACTGGTGGATTCTTTTCCTCTCCCAAGGGCAAGAATCCACACACACATGACTCACTGCCTGTTCTATAGAGCATGGGAATGGAGTTTTCAAGTGCAAGCCAAAGAAGACTCTTCTTAGATTTTAAACTAAGTCTGGGTGTTTGCCAGGGCTTTTCTCTTTACCCCAAAGAAGGAATCAATGAATATAATTCTGCCAGCTATGTAGGAAGATACCATTACAACAGATGTAACACCCATGAGACTCTGATCATCAAAGCATATTTCAAGGCGAATAAATGATGTATATCATCGATGTAAATTATTGATGTATGTAACCATAAGTTCACATACATATGCTATATTCACAATAGCTAAATGTTTTGGAGCTCTTGTAGATTTCAGTATAGATCCCAAATTGTCAATGCCTATATTAAAGTTCAAATGCCTAGACTTTGAATGGTCATCCTTTCCGATCATCTGCTAAAAACATTTCTGAAATAAATTTCCCATTAAGGTCATTTGTACCTGCTGTTGTCTATCTATTAGGATATAGGGTTCCCAATCATCCCCAGCATACTTGATTTAAAACTCAGTCATTTTGATGGGGTTTAGTCATGGCTGAAAAAATACTGGTGATATTGTCAGCAATTAATGAATCTCAAAATAGACCTGTAGTCATTTGAGCCCAATGATCTGTTTTTATTTTACCTAATATGGTAGTCATTCATTCAGGTTTCATTTTCTTATAAAATATATCATACACTTATAAGTAAACATTCACAATGCTATCCAAGTGAACATTTGTTGATACTGATGATCCAAATTAATAGCTGGCTTGGTGAGAGTGTTTCGGTTAAAATGGATAAATTGATCATTACCTTCTACCATACATTATCAGATCCTTAGTCCTGAAAAGTAAATGATTCCAGTAATTACGCTAAATAGTATATTATAAGTAGATCAGCAAGAGTTGGCCTAATGTGCAGAGAACTTTGTGTGGGTGATTATCACTTCTTACAAAAGCAGATGACAAATCAGTCAGGGGTTAAGGGTACACCCATCCATAAAAGGGAAAAATCACATCCAAGAAGATCATTTTTTTCAAATGGAAATTTTTAAATAAACAGGACTGTTTCTTAGAATACTACAAAAGAAAAGTGATGTAAAGGTTTTATGAACCTGACTATAGATGCGTTTCCTGACATTATTTTCAAATGACTGACATGATGGTATAAAGTACAGAATATTGATACAAGTACTTGGCGATCCTTCCCGCCCCCAACCCCAGCTTACTTGATTTAAAACAATAGTTCACTGAAGAGAAATCTCTCCCATTCCTCTGTTTTCTCTTATAATGAGCATTGCCTTTATCACAGAGTGAAAAAATTGTCTCTAATTTGATTTAATTGGCAGGACTCTGAAACAAGGGAAGCACTACCTGCAGGGATCCATCAGTTCTGTTAAGAAAGCCCAGAGATGTTTTCATACTTGAAAACATTTGATGCCAGTTGGAGACCTTGTAAAAGTTGTTTTCCATACAGCATCCAAATATTTTTGTGCAGTACTCATTTATTGTAGAAACCTGGATCGTGAGGAAAATAACAAGGTTAATCATTTTCCTACCCAAGGGTTATTAATAATCATGTTCATGCTATCCAGAGAGCTGCAGTGTTTGTTTGTGTTTTTTTTTCCCCTTTGCTTTAATACTTCTAAATCCCCCAAATAAAAGTTTCATTTGAATTGCCCTTTAACTAATTAGGTTTTATATAATGAGGGAAAAAAATTATCAGGCTAGTGTAGCGATATGGCAAATTGCATGGTGTGCTACATTAATTTTGAACTGTTTGCTGATGTTCTAGAAGGAAAGCTTAGGTCCCAGGTGAAATGCCTTTGGGACTGTTATATCATGTATCCGGTATCCTCATCACAGATCCATTTCATATTTGTGTAACTAGCATTTCACATTCATGAAACCTTTGTGGTTATCCTAAAATTGAATGAACATTAGAATAGAGCCACCTCCTTAATCCTTAAGAACAAATCAAATATTCCAGTGAATGGGAAAGAAAGAAACTCCTACTCAAAAAAAAAAAAAAAAAAAAAAAAAAAAAAAAGATTCTGAGAGGATTGCCTGTCTTTACTGACAACAAATGCCCACCTTGACCAAACTGACTTTTTCATGCTTTAACCTTTTCCCAGGTGAATTTAGAATGTCAAGTCACTTTTTAAGTGTGAGCTAAAATCTCTACCTTTTCTAGTTCTATTGGGTCAAGAAATTACTAGTTTAAACAAAGATTTGTCAGGATCTCCAAAAGGTCCTATGTCCTATGAATTCCCACACTAGAGCAGTTACTACAAGACTGTGGGCATCCATTGAAGTCTTTTTGGAGTATCAGAGTAGAGCTGTCCAACGAACCACTCCACATCCTGAAAAAAGTTAGGCAGAACTTTTTTGCTTGGAATTGTAGGGCGGTGTGCCCATATGTCTACAGAATTCCATATGTCTATAGAATTCCATATTCTAAATGACGCTTCTGAGGCTCAGAGTGCCCAAGTCATTTCCCCCTAAAAGGTCTAAAAGGTCTATCTGGCCCCAAAGTATATGCTCATAGCATTATACTAAGTAGAAGAGATTAAAAAAGAAAATTTCTAGACTTATTGACTCTTACCTCTGATTACTTTCAAACCACTATACTATACCTTAGGAGACTTGTTGATACCTGAATTGCCCCTTTTCTGTGCAGGAAATTATAGAATCCTGGGGGGGAAAAAATAGAAATTTATCTTCTAGTTCCTCACTATGCTGTCAAGAGGAGAATTTCTAAGCATGGTGTCTGAGCATAGGGGGTGGGGACTTTTTTGATCCTCCCATGTCAAACTATGCCCTTTCTCTATCACCAGACATCCCCAATATACTGAGAAAGAGGGAAAACATACAGGTGTTAGATAAGATAGGATGTGAAAATATTCATGAAATTATCTATGAAAATTGTGAAACACATATTCTGTGACAGTAAACTTTTTTTTTCTTTATTGAGATAATTGCTTGTGGCAAAATAAAACTCAATGTGCCATCTCAAGGAGAGATCTTTGACTCTCACCTGAATCTATGTCTTCCCCACCAATTTCTGAAAGTAGTCAGCTAACTGTGAAGATGGTAAGATTACCTCCATACTTCTTCTGGAGTACATTCGGGTTTCCTGTAGATACTTTTTTTCTAGGCATTAATAATGCTATTTCCAAGTTCTCTAAAGAACCACAGCAGTGACTGGATGAACTCAAAGGGCCCCTGAGATATCTCAACCTGATATTCTCCTCATATGGTCCTGGAAGAAGGATGCTTGAGGAAGGCTTACTAACATCCTATCAGAAGTGGTTTTCCATATCTTGGTAGCACTCTGGTACCATATTTTAGAACCAGAAAAATTATGTAAACATTTTTGTGTTAAGAAATTTAAAGAGCAACTCTTACCATTTCATTATTTTATAGATAAGGCAACTAAGCTTTAAATGGATTTCCTAAAGCATCTGGACAAGAAGCCAAGGCAACTACTTCAGCTCAATGTCCAGTTTATGAACAAAGACTCTTCAGATTCTGCCACAACATTGGAATTCACCTTCTCCTTTACTTAAATTAGTAAAGTCAGAGGTAGTACATAATAGATTATTTAAGAGAAAAAAAATCAGTGGACTTCCCCTTTAATGAAAAAACATTAATTTTTACCCTGTCTTTATTTATTTATTTATTTAGAGATTTTTACTATAGAGTGCATGTGCTCACCAGAGAGACAGAAAATGCAAAATCATCCCCCTTCTCCTGTGGGGATGGCCACACCGCAATCCTTTCTCCTCCAGTCTCCTTTCAGGTTCTTAGGCACGCTCACACACGTGCCCAGCATGAGCTTTAAGTTGCTGGATCCAGTACTCAAACCAGAGTTGACTACGTGGGAGTCCAGCAACATAACCATTACACCATCTGCCGGTCCCTTACCCTGTTTTTAAAGGCTGTCCACAAGTGAATTGAAAAGTGCCTTCCTTTTAGGCTTAGTAAAGATCAGGTGTGATAGAAGATAATTTGATTGTCTAAAGCAACCTCTAAAACCTTCTGAATGTAAATAAGATGTCTTTAGCTTTCTGTTTCAAGCTTGCTTCTCAGCTTGATTCACTATGACAACGTTAGATGATCAGATTAGCAATTCTAACACAGGTATCTGCGATTTACAGTGCAGAGAGCTTTCCTAGGGGCACAGAGAAGAGAAAAAAACTTTTTCTGGAGTCTCATTTTCATAACTGGAATCTTACTTTTTCTGTTTCATAAAAATGACTTTCAAGGGCCACAACTAAATTGTTATGAAACAGCTTTCTGAGGATTTCTTAACAATAACAACAAATTTGGAAAAACTATATATTTGATTCATATTCCAACCTGATATGCTTCCCAACTATGAGACTGGTTTATTTTTATATCTTTAAAGGTTAAAACTTAAATATTTCTCTCTGCATTTCAAAATAATTTATATTTATTTCTGAATAATAGTATTTGATATAGTCCCTACAGCTGGATTATTCCCTAAAGTAAGCTATATCTTAAATGAGCTTTTTAATATCAGAATAATTCACTTTGACATGAATTAAGATGAGACAGAAAAATAGAAGGAGCACATTATTTTCCCAATTTAAATCAGCAAGAATTGCATATAGTCCAATAACCTGATTTTTATTGCAACTGCAACCACAAGTAGAATAAGAGCTAACCCCTATTAAATGTTCTTTATAATACCAAGCAAATATTAATTCATTCTGTCTTCACAAAAAAACAATAGCAGGTACTGTCATTCTCCTCGTTTTAAAGATGAGAAAGCTCAGGTTCCTTAGCAGAAAAGTTAAAGAACCTATACAAGTGTAGAACTAAGGTGCCAACCCAGTTTAAAATATACTATTTGCATCTTTTTTTTTTTTAATTTTGCTAGGGTTAATGTGCTCACCAGAGAGAGCTACAGAAAGAGAGAGAGAGAGAGAGAGAGAGAAAGTGAGAAAGCACCCCTTAGGTAGACACCACAATCCCTTCTCCTCCATTCTCCTCCTGGGATGTTAAGCATGCATGCACATGTGCCCAGAGTTCTTCAAGCTGCCAGGTCCAGGACTCAAACTATATAGTCGGCCATGTGAATCCAGCCACTTTACCACTAACACATTGGGTACCCCACTTGCCTCATATCTTATAAACTTCTCATAAATAGTTATTATCTAGTCTTCCCACAAATGTAATTTGGAAATTCAAAATAATAGATGAATAGCAGCTGATGTTCATTTCAGATATTTGGTTTATTTGTAAAGGAAGAAGTTGTGGGGTGATTGTGGTCTTCAGACTCCATACATTGTCATCGTCTTTGCAAGTCAGTGCAGAAGATAGTTAACCTAATTCAGTTCATTTCCAGATGTCTGGGACCAGGATCCCTAAGAAGAGCTTTCCATAAGAAGCTATTCCTGAGCGATTGTCCATCTGGAAGGGTATCACTATATGCTTTGATATGCTACTGTATCTCTACTCCCCGAACTGGTAATATTTTTCAGCTCCAGTTTGGGTTTCACTGTGACCATTAACAGGTCCACAGTCAAGGAGTAGTAGTAACTTCTCCTTCACATAGAGAACTCTTAATCCCGTAGTGAAAACACTCCCTAGGGCATGGTCACACTGCAATCTCTTCTCCTGCATTCCTCTCTCCCTTCAAGATTTGGGGCATGTTTTTCTTCTTCTTTCTTTCTTCCTTTTTAAAAGAACTATTTATTTAATTTAATTTAATTTAATTATTTATTTTTTTTAATTTACTGTAGGGCACATGTGCTTACCAGAGAGAAAGTGAGAGAGTAAGCTGGCAGATCTGGGACTCTAACCCCTGTCAGTCATGTGAGATTCCAGCACCTAAACTACACCACCTGCTGGCGCCTTGAGCATGTTTTTCAGACTGTCAAGTCTGGGACTCATATCCTGCAGTGGGCTATGTGGGATTCATCTGCCTTACCACCATGCCACCAACTGGACTCAGCATCTTTATCTTACAGACAGTAGAACTGGAGTCCAGCGAAATTCACAAATAGCTCTTCAGGGACAGAACTGGAACCAGATTCCTCATCTGACCCCCACTTCCTTTGCCTTTGAACAATCTACCACTGTAAGACTGTTGCATTGACCCAAAGATGTTTCTTAGTTTTTTTTTTTTAACAATCTTTTTCTATTTGCAATTCATAACTGCTGAAACAAGTTGCCTAGTGCCTCAGAATTCTTAGAGACTTCAGTTTATGAAAAGCATTCATTGGAATTGAGTATGATAAAATAGAAGTTGTCTCAATTATGCTTAAAGACATCCTTCCATGTGCCCAATAGGGAATTAAATGTGTGTGAGTAATATTTGTTGAAAACTTACTACATGCCAGGATTTTAGAGTAACAAAAATAGCCAGAGAGTGATTGCTTAATTTTAAGTTGTATTTTTGTTTGGCTCTTGAAATTATAAAGCAAAATAATTTTTTAATTAAGGTGAGCTATTAGGTTTAAAAAAATCCCATGCCAGCCAAATAATAAAACATATATGCATGAACTGAACACACTGTAGGAGTTTAGAGTCCATAAATTTCAATATCCATTTTTTCATCATATTTTTCCTCCCAAGGAAAGTACATAGCACATAAAATTTTGTGCCACTGGAGATATGTAGAGATTAGATCAGGATTTCCACATGATGACTGCTAGTGGATCTGAGTTTTAATTGTTTAGGAAGGTTAGACATCTTATATAATGAAATGAATTGAAAAAAAGGAAGTCCAATTTAATTATATTCCCAAGCAAAAGCAACGGCTTCCCTTTTCCAGTAATGATCTCGAGTATAGAATAATATTCTAAGTAGAGAACAGATTATGACTCAGGTGTCTACCTTGTTAATTCCATTAATCAAGTGATCTAAATTCAAATTTAAAATAGCCTGCATTACATTTCTTAATATATATAAAAAAGACCCTTAAACTGGAACCTCAGCATCTAAGAGAAAAAGCATAAAACACTAACAAATGTGTTTAAGTATAAATAAATATTTAAAAAATAGGCATAAACTATTATTGCATATATTGAAATATGGAATAAAAATTTGTGGAGTACATTTTCAGAACTCATTTCTAAATTGACTTAATGTAAAATTATTATCTTAACTTAAATTTTTTGCAGTTTATTAATAAAATAATAAATCATATTATTACTTCCATTGTATTCAGACATACTAGTCACTAAATATTTAACATTGAAACTCATAAACATTACCCCTACTCATGACCCATATTTTCTTTTATTACAGAAAAAGAGAGAACTATTATAACAAACTAAGATTGTGTTAATTTGATGCAAATAAGATAAATATTTTTCTTTATAAAACCATACCAGTGACTTGGGACCAGCAGTTAGCATAATGGCTATGTCGCTGGACTCTCACATAGTCGACTGCGGTTTAAGTCCTGGACCTGGTGGCTTAAACTCATGCCAGGCGCATGTGCATACGTGCCCAAGATCCTCGAGAGAAGAATGGAGGAGAAAGGATTGTGGTGTGGCCATCCCCCCTGGGGGGGTGATTTCTCACTTTCTGTCTCTCTATCTCTCTCTGTCTGTCCAGCAAGCACACGCGCCCTATAGCAAAAACCTCTCCAAAAATAAAAAATAAAAAAATACCATACCAATGACTTGAAATCATTTTAAAATTAACAATTTCCAGGAATAATATTAATTCTTTCAAAATGAAAAATTTATAGTTTTTCAAAACTGATCATCACGAGTCAAGTAGGGTTTTCCTGATTTTTAATTCAATACTTATCATCAAAATGCTAAAATGAAAAGCAACAGTCAATCATTAACTTGTGTATGTTGTCAATTTGTTACCACGTTTATTTATCCATCTGGATACAAATGTGGAAAATTATTATATCTTTCTTTCATAAATGTGAATATATACGTACACACACACATACAAAGGCAATCTTAATAAAGATATATATACTATAGGAGTTTATACATACAGAAGCAGAGCAAAACAGACTGACAGCTCTTAGATCTGTTAGACAAAGTTTTCTAACAAACATTTAAAAACCGAAGTTATAGTGAAAGTCCCACGGCTTGCAAAAAATGTTATTTGCTATAATCGAATTATGGAGGAAACAGTCTGATGATACCTGTTCACAGTAGCCTGGCCACTTGGTATCGTGTCTTGATTATCAGATACTGAAGTTCTGCAAAGCTTTGCACTTCTTCGAAGAAATCCATTTTAATCAGGGAGACAAGAAATAGACGTGTGAAATTTTAACTAGCAAATATTAACCTAATGCCTGTCAGTGAGAACTCACGGATCCCTGTAGCAACATGCTATAAGAGTAAGAGCCATCCTGTGGATTTGGGTGGTCTCCAAGGACAATACAAGGCGTGTGGTTTTGAGCTGGACTTGGTAGATGATGGTATCTGAATCATGAAATAGCTGCTTAAAGACTGCTTAAAGAAGTCATGGCGTGGGACCAGCAGTTAGTGTAATGGCTATGTCGCTGAACTCCTATGTAGTCGACCGCAGTTTGAGTCTCGGACCCGCTGGCTTAAACTCATGCTAGCACATGTGTGTGCCCAAGATTCCTAGAGGAGAATGGAGGAGAAGGGATTGTGGCGTGTCCATCCCCCCTGGGGGGTGATTTCTTGCTTTCTGTCTCTCTCTGTCTTTCTGGTGAGCACAAGCGCCCTATAGCAAAAAAAAAAAAAAAAAAGTTTTAAAACATCACATCCTGGAGTTAGCCTGTGGCATGGTTGTTAAGACAATTGGATCCCACATGATCAAATATTTGGTCCCAGACCCAGTGGCTTGAGAAACAGGCTGGACATGCATGCCCCAAATCCCAAAACAAGGGAGAAGTGGAGAAGGGATTAGAGTTATGACCATTTGTCCAGAGAATGCTTTTTTGTTTTCCTTTTCTCTCTCTCTCTCTCTGTCTTTCTCAGAGGAGCACACATATCTTCTGGCAAAATTTTAAAACAAGGGACCAGCAGTTAGTGTAATGGCTATGTCGCTGGACTCCCATGTAGTCGACCATGGTTCAAGTCCCAGACCCGGTGGCTTAAAATTCACACTGGGCACGTATGCGTGTGTGCCCAAGATCCCGGGAGGAGAATGGAGAAGGGATTGCAGTGTGGCCATCCCCCCTGGAGGGTGATTTCTTGCTTTCTGTCTGTTTCTCTCTGTCTATCTGGCGAGCGTACACGCCCTATAGCAAAAACCTCTCCAAAAAAAAAAAAATTAAAAACAAAACCAAAAAAAACCCAAATCACATCCTGAGCCAGCCCATGGAGTGGTGGGTGATGTTAAGGAGGCTGGATCCCCCATGGCCGACTGCACAGTCCAAATCTCAGACCTAGTGGCTTGAGAAGCACGGCAGTGTGTGCATGTGCATTCACTGTCCAAAATCAGTTCTAAAAGGGGGCAGAAATGACGGAAAAGGGTTTGCAGTGTGACCTTTCCCCAGGGGGGTGCTTTCTCACTTTCTCTTTCTCCTTTTC
>NW_006159750.1:3395402-3397195 GCF_000334495.1 Tupaia belangeri chinensis
GAGAGTACGAGTGCCCTCTGGCAATTTCTTTTTTTTTTTAAATCACAGTCTAAACTTGGCATTCTCCTGCTTTCATAGCCAGGTGTTTTATTTGTTTGGCTGGTTGTTTTGCCAGTGGATCTAAGTGAGAAATCATCCCAATTCTTGAATTAAACAATGCATTTCATTATTTTGGATGAGAGCCAATAACTAGAAACCCATTTTTGTAAAAGCATCCTGAGTGCATATACATACCTGAACATACAAACCTGAGATATGCTATGATATGATTGGGGCACCTTGAACTAGTCCCCATAAGCCAGCATCACCAGTAACCCCTCTTTCCTTCTCTAAGAAATTGCATATATAAAAATAGGAAATAGATCTACTTCTTTTCAGAGATAATGGCTCACACTTAAAACATACCCAAAAGAATCTCTCACAAAAGACTAATGCAACCAGTTCGTATCTGTAAATATAAATGAAGGAGAATGAAATCCTCAAGTGAGAAATGATTTCTTTAGTGTTATCTTCTAATTTCAGGCTCCAGCTTTACATAACAGTTTGGATTTCCGAAGGCCCTATTCAGTTATTTATGTTAGAACACTTTATTTCAAAAGTTAACGTATAGCTTTGTTAGGGAAGTGGCTATCTATTTGATGTCCATTCAGTGTTCTGGGAATCATCAGTTGCTTGTTCTTGTTTGGTGTGGGAGTCATGTTTTGTTTAAGTGTGTCACAGCCAAGTTCAAGAGCAGATGTGTGGTTTGTGTCTTCGTCCGTATAATTTTCTGTTTAGACCAAATGACAATAGAACTGAAAATAACATACCCTGGTTTTTCCTGATGCATGCAGCTCCTCCAAAGTTTAATAGGATATGGCCGAATATTTCTTCCCTTGAGGTTTCTAACCCAAAACAAGGTAGGAGCATGTAAAATTCCTACTGATATAAAATCCCACAGGTTTGGGGAAAGATCCCCTGTACCATTTATTTTTTTTAGCACCAAAGCAAAGCATGAGCATGAATGCCGTACCTTTGAAAGAATCACGATTCAAATCCTTTTGTTTTCTTCTAATACAAAGAGAGTCCCAGAAATATTAGAGTGAAAGAGAGAGGAAAGAATTAGATGGCATAGAAGTTAAAAGCTCTTTGCCAAATTTATACTGAATGTCAGTCAGTCCCAAGAGAAGCCAGTTCTGTTGCCATCGTGGCATGAAATAGAAGTAAATCTGAAAAGTTTGTGAGTGACAGGCATCCTTCCACTGTCTCTCTTTTTTTTCTTAAGCACCTGACTGCTACCTCAGTTTTATTGAAGGCCTGGGGAAATGCATGTAGGCAGTATTGTGACTTCTAACAGATCTGTTCTCTTTTACTATTGGAGCAATCTCTCTCTCTCCCTTTCTTTCTCTCTCTGTCTTTCACATCACAATATATTTACCTTGTTGGGACTTCTCCCTTTATCATCTTCTTCAATGCGCATTCATTGTCTACCAATATTAAATGCAGCCTGCTTTCTGTCTGTCCTTAGAGCAATAATTACTTTCTGAGTTTTAATATTAGGAAAAAAAAAAAACATCAAAGAAGGAAGAAGGGAGGTAAAGAAGGAAATAAAAAAATGAACATTAACAGACGATAGTGTGATAACATAGGAAGAGAGAGAACTTTTAAAAACTTGGGCACTAAATATAAGCTGGAGGGCAATGTTAAATTCATATCATATTTAGACATGAGGGAATCATGTATAAACAAGAGTTTGTTTTAATATAAAGTTGTATTATTTTGCCTCTTTCCTAAAAAAAAAAAAAAAAAAAAAA
>NW_006159750.1:3397850-3428802 GCF_000334495.1 Tupaia belangeri chinensis
GCGCGTGTGCGTGCGTGCCCAAGATCCCGAGAGGAGAATGGAGGAGAAGGGATTGCGGCATGGCCATCCCCCCTGGGGGGTGATTTCTCACTTATCTGTCTGTCTGTCTGGCGAGCGCACATGCTCTGTAAAAAAAAAAAAAAAAAAAAAAAAAAGACAAACAAACAAACCACATCTTTCGCGCTTCCACCTTCCTTAGTTATATACAGGATGTTCCTTTTAAACTCTAATGAATACAGATGGAGGAGGAAATGAGCAAAAGGAGGAACCAGGAAATAGCTGCTAACCAAAACAAAATGTATTAGCAATTTGTTGAGGAGTCAAATTGGAAGGGCTGCATTTTCAGTCCTTGATCAGAGTGATGAAATCAAGACTGTCCTAGATACATATATTACGAGCAAATAGAATTATCTTAATCATCTGCTCCAAATGAATTTTTTCAAGTTTCTGCATACTTATGTGGAAGAAGAAATACAGATCAAGCTTGCCCCTATTAGTATAAGTCTTTGAGGATTCGGGGGAGGTTTAGTGGCTTTATTCTTTGGCAAGTTCAATGAGAGCATCTTCAGTGAAATGTCGCTCGGTATTTCCCATTGAATTTCATAGCTCAACAAATTACACAAGACAGAATCTAAGACTTAACACTTCTCCACAGTGAGTTTTGAGCTGAACAAGATTATGCATTGTTTAAAACCTGCAAGAGACCCATTTAATTATTTTGCTATGTTTTCTGTGAGTGTCACAGGAGAAAAAGCTTTCAGAAATACCTTTAGGTAATGCCAGTTGTGCTTTTTTAGAATGTGAGTAATGATTTCAAATGAAACTATTCAAAAGGCAGCACAGTTAAATAAAATGCTTAAACTTGAAATTTTAGCCAAAGGTA
Organism: Tupaia belangeri chinensis; assembly: GCF_000334495.1. Classification (NCBI taxonomy): domain Eukaryota; kingdom Metazoa; phylum Chordata; class Mammalia; order Scandentia; family Tupaiidae; genus Tupaia; species Tupaia belangeri. The sequence continues at coordinate 3,398,734 of NW_006159750.1, forward strand.
CACTTTCTAGCTGGGTCCAGTTCTATGAAGCCATAATTTATCTTGTCAACATCTGCAAAACCCATCAGACTCTGTTTGGTCTTTACTATTCTCACAAGCAACTGTTCACGAATAATTGCAAGAGGAATAGCAGGCAAATATAAAGTTAATCCTGCCATTAACAAACTGATAGCACCACAAGGGTAATAAATGCTGAGAAGACTACAGTGTTAGGGACCAGCAGTTGGCATAATGGCTATGTCGCTGGACTCCCATGTAGTTGACCGCGGTTCGATCTACGGACCCAGTGGCTTAAACTCACACCAGGCACGTGTGCATGTGTGCCCAAGATCCCAAGATGAGAATGGAGGAGAAGGGATTATGGCGTGGCCATATGCCCTGGGGGGGGGGTGATTTCTGGCTTTCTGTCTCTCTGTCTCTCTCTGTCTTTCTGCAAGCGCATGCAACCTATAGCAAAAACCTCTACCAAAAAAAAAAAGTACAGTGTTTTTGTTTTTGTTTTTGTTTTTAATATACATGTTCAAGTGATTGTGGGACCAAGGCCCCAGTGCTACTGAATGTTGACCATTGCGACTATGTTCTATGACATCTAATGAGTTCACCAAAGATACTCTAACTGCTTTATATGTTGACTAGCTCACGGTGAACTGAGGCAATGGTATTACTAACAAAATCAACAGCACACAACTATTATTCCAAAAGAGGGACAGTTGGGGATCCTAACATCCATATGTTAGGGGAACAATCTTTGTTTAACTGCATTCTTGATTTAAATGGTAATTCCTTTTGCCTCTGAAAATAATACTTCTAAACTTTATTACTGACAATGTTGAACCATTTTCAGCCAAATACAAGCCTTTGTCATTGAAACAAACTTCCAGAAACAACAGATACAAATAGTCTCTTCATTTAGGGCTTTTCAAGTGGGGTGGTGATAAATTATTAAAGTTTGAACGTTTCACTATTGTTTCTAATTTGCTGTTCATTCTTTTAAACCTATTGCTCCCAAATTAGCTTTGTCAACAGTTTCTTCTGTTCAAGTTGCAAACCACAAGAGAGGTAGGAATTCTTGGATTCATACAGTGATTTCATGGTGTTATGTGTTGTGAAACATTGCACTGTATGAATCTGGAATATCTGTGAAGTGTACCCATCAGCTTATTGGTGAGGCATGTTGACTGATATCAATCAATGCATCAGATAATACTGAGAATGTCATGTATAGCAAACAAAAAAAAAAGATTCACTCAGAAACTTGACTACAATTAAAAAATGCTGCACCATTTGTTTTCTGAAAGATTAATGTGTGAATAAGAATTATAGCCGTTTAGGTTCCTGTTTAGACGATGAATGTTAGAGCACTAACATTGATACTCATTTGCATTGAAAATAAAGAAACCCACTTACAGTGAGTTTCAAGGACGCTTTTCATGAGAACACAATCTCAGGTTCCAAGTATGGTGCCTATGTCATTTTCCAACAAATAAATCACCTTGGAATTGGTGCTTCCAAACAGTTCTTAAAGAATTTGAAAAATGTCAGTGAAGATCTGCACTGGGTTAAGTGTTGATTATGATCTGAAAATAATATTTCTATTACTTTCTTTAAATGAAAGTGAGCAGTATCTCATCTGTGACTCATGAAGAGCCCATTCTAGCTAACATCTGTCATTCACAGAATAAAGATTTTTCAGGAAACAGAAAGACTTCTGTTTTTAATTTCACCATTTTCTTTTAAATGTCCTGTGTAACAGGTGTGTCTTGTTTTCCATCCTTGACTGTTGGGCATATGTCTTGTTTTGGATTTCTTTCTTTTTTTTTTTTTTCCTTCATGAAACATCTCTTGCAAAGAAATGTATTTATTAACAAAATCTAAACTTAGGTTGACCCACTTGGTACGAATGACCATGATAACTTCCCTGTTCCTTATTGAATTTTATCAATTCATTTTCCAGATTTTAATCACTGTTGAATTTGTCTTGTGGTGTAACAGGAGGGAACTGTTCAGCAGATAGAAAAGGGAAATACAGTATTTACACCATGTCGAAAACTCTTCACAATGCACTTTTCACTATGGAACAATGAAGGTGCCCTTTCGAGGGGAATACAAGTGGGTTTGAAATGTGGGGAAGGCGTTTTTTTTTTTTTTAAGAATAGAGTAGCTTCAGATTCAGAGGGTAGAGTGGATTGGGGCCTGTGCCATAATAGGCAAGCAGTCATTGATGCCATTCCTTATCTGTGAGATGCAAATCATTGAAAGAAGTTAAGGAAGTAAAAGAGAAAGGAAGCAAAAATGATTTTTTACAAAGTCCATCTATTTTATGTCATGTCAAGCACACAGAATATACAGGAGGCCTCTTGACCTGGAATTTGACCCTGCATCAGTGAATCTCTAGTTTCTTGAGGGCATAGCATATCCCTACAGGCAAGAAGGATCACCTAATGAAGCAGATCTACTGTAGAAAAATCCACCCTCCTATCAAATGATGTCTGTGGAAGAGCTTCAGTAGCTTTCTTAAGGATGTAAGACAGGGCAGGGCCTGGGAAAAGGATCAGGAAAATGTTAGGGTCTCTTCATTCCCACTTGAGGAGGAGGCCCTGCGGGCCCCAGAAGAGGCATCGTTCTGTTAATGCAGTGAAGGAAAAATGTGTTTTAGAGTTCTAATGCCTATGCCAGATTTCTATCTAAAGTCTTTTCTCCTAGTTCTTTCTTTTAGAGTAACTAAAACACATTTTTATTGGTTACAGTTTGAGTAAGCTTTTCTCATCTGCAAATAAAAAAAATCTATCTGGCTACATGTAGAGTATTTTATGATGTTTACATAGGTAATGTACTAATATAATTACAGGGAACATGAAGAATAGCAAGACATAAGACAAAAGAATGAAATTGAATTTCCTCTTTTTAACAATCTTTTTTTGTACCATTCTCTTGGTCTCTACTCTTTTGTTTTCCTGAAATCTACCTGCCAAGGTATTACCCACCCAGTCTCAGTCAGAAGGAATCTTCTAAATCCTAGAAGAGACTAAAGCCGTCTCTGATCTAGAAAGCCAATGTTGAACTCTTCTCATTTACTGCTTTTAACTAGCTAGTTATTAAGTACCTTATTATCATAACTGCTTTATAAGGCCTTATACAATGCATTTCTATATAATATATAAGATAGATATATATTATATATTCTATGAGATTTAATATTATAAATGTAATATATGTAGATACATATAATATATAAATATATGTAATGTTTTTCTATCTTCCTGCTAGACCATTAAACTAATGATAGACTGAGCCTCCACTTTGTCTCCTGGTACAAAGTGCCTGGTACAGGATATTGTTCAGTAAATGCGTATGTGTTGCCAATGCTTGCCATACCACGTCATGTATGTGTGTTTTTTAAAAAATCCTTTAGATTTGTTTACATAATAGCAATAAACTTATCTAATGTGTATATATATATATATATATATAGATTAATACATACATATACATACTTACCTACAATGCAATTTGAGATTAAAACCTGTAAAAACCCAAAACAAATTTTGGAAATATGCTTCTTTCTGCCTAAACTGATCTTTGCATAAACATATAGTCGACTCTCAGCTACAGTAATCACGAAATCAGTTATAGATTGTGCGCCTGCTGTTTTGTTTTTCAACTCTAATAGATAATATATAGCCAGATTCTCTTACGAAGTTTGAATGGGGGAGAAATGAATATGAACATAACTTTTCTCTGTGTCTTCCTCTATCTCCCTAAGGAAAGTGAATCGGGATCATCATTCATTCACTCATTCATGTGACATTTTTTCAGTGATGAGCACTGAAATGTTTCAGGTTGTGTGGTTACAACTGTGACCAAAATGAACACAGTCTGCATTTCTGTATTTATACTCAGAGTATAAGGGGAGTTTTTGTTTTTAAAATGTACTTTTTGAATATTATAAATTCTATAGAAAAACCATCAAATACGTTTAGGAAATTGGAAGACTAGGGCATGGGGTTGGAGTCTATTACTCAGATAAAGCAGTCAGAGAAATTTTTTTTAAGCAGAGACTTAAAAGTGAAACAAGGCAACAAGGCATGTGGACACCTGGGAGAGGAGTAATCCAGAGTCGGTAGCAGCAGGTGCAAAGGCACTAGGAGGTGCCTAGCATGCTAGCGGGCATGACTGTGCAGCAAATGACAAAGAGAATTGCAGCAATGAGCTCCGGCAGGGGCCAGGGTCCAAGTAGATCACTTGGGAGTGAAGTCCGCTTTTATTTCAAAGGAGATGGGAAGCCATTAGGATGTGAGGAGATGGGTGTCATGACCTAATTTTGAAAGGGCTACTCTAACTGCTGAGTGGAGAGGAGACCTGAACAAGGGTGGAAGCCAGGATCAGCCATTTGGAGTCCCTGGCTGAGGTGTAATCGATCCCCAGCTAAGGATGAGATGGTAGAGGTTGTGAGAGGTGGTGAGATTTGGAATGTATCTTTAAAACAGCCAAAAAGATTGACTAATGGGAAGAAGGGAGACATCAAGAACAGTTCCAGGAATTCTGAGCTAAGAGAGGGGGGAAATGTGAGAGGTCAGTGAACTGGAGAATCAAAGAATTATTAAACTACTAATTTTTTTGTATCTTAACATGATTCCACTCTAATTGCATCATTAATAATCATTAATGGATTCTGTGCCTGTGTGGAAAGATTAGATACTAAGGAGTGGCAAAATAATAGAATACTGACAAAATAATATAACAGTCTAATGATTATATTTTAAATGCCTCGTGTTTATATAATACGCTCATGTTTTCCAAATCTCTTTCAAGGATCTTTTTCTTATTTTATATTCTCAAAATATTATGGCCAGAGAAAAGTTTTATCAAGGTCTCAGAAGTGTTCTAGAAATCATGAAAGAATCAAATTATTATTAACCCATTTCCCAGATATTAAAACATCTTAATGTTTATAAAACATTTTAAACTATCCAGTTATCTTCAGAAATAAGTTTATGATATTGTGCGTGTTAGCTGAATGTGGCTTCTTAGATAGTCATTTTACTTTTACTATCAAAATTAATAAACTGGTTTTCAAATAAGAAGAAGAGTTACTATCATCACAGAAATGTGGACTATTCATTAAATGCAAATAATAGCAGGCAGGGGACCAGCAGATGGCATAATGGTTACATTGCTGGACTCCCATGTAATCAACTGCGGTTGGAGTACTGGACTTAGCAGCTTAAAACTCACACCAGGCGTCTGTGCGGTTGTGCCCAAAATCCCAAGAAGAAAATGGAGGAGATGGGATTGTGGTAGGGCCATCACCCCTGGTGGATGATTTCTCATTTTCAGTCTTTCTGTCTCTGTTTCTCCAGCAAGTGCACACACCCTACAGCAAAAATCTCACAAATAATAGCAGGGAGTGATGTCACATTTGACATACCTATCTATGGGGATATGCAGTGAACTTGCATATCTTACAGATCCATTTTTTTCCTTGAATAAAGCTTTGTCAGATGAAAGTGGTTATGTAGTTTGGTCCATTGGGCAGATCCTATAGAATTCTTTTCTCACAAAGAAAAGAAAATTTTCCAACTGCATTCTCTGCATTTCCCCAACCTCACACCTTTGCTCACTTACCACTATATTTTTTTCACCTGAAATGCTTGTTTCCACCTTTAAAAAAATAAATAAACCCTCCCTGCCATCAAGAAAGACTTAGAGTACGTGTCTTGGATGGCATTTTCCCTGATTCCTCTCAAGTTAAATGCATATCTCCTTCTACCTATATTGCTTTGTGTCACTATTTAGTTTTCTTAGCACATACTATTAAAACTTTGTTTTCTAGCTTTCTGGGCATATTGTTTGTCTTACCTACTAAACAAGCTTCTGGAGAGAAAAGCTTCTGTGTAGTTCCAGAAGATTCTCAAGATGAATTTTTGCAATGAAAGATGATTCTGAAAAAAGCTAGATTAATAAATTAGATGTGTGGAGGACCAACATGAGTCAGGAAATCTGGAGAAGGACAATCAGTAAGGGGCCCCTTCCAGAGGAGACAGGGAGAACTTGACTGAGGACAGGACATTGCCCCTCCTCTAGAACTCCAGGCAGCTTTGGAACAGGCTTGGGGAGAAATGAACTTTGGAGACGTGGTTCTCCTCCCTGAAACCACTGCTCCCAAGAGACTCTGGGTCAGAAAGACTTTTCCCATTTGAAACTCTCAACCAACAAAGACTCTGGAGGTCTTTCCAAGAGAATCAGAAATGCCAGTATAAACCATGTGTAATTCAGGGAGATATAGAGGCTTAAGATAAACCACTTGTTTCCCAAGATCATTCAGTTTTATAATCTGGAGCTCTGTTATTGGTAGTGGAATGATTAACTTGGCATGACTTTACTACTAAATTTATTTGAATATTTTCTCACTCCATCTCCTACAGTGGAGCACTATGGCCTCTTTCTTCTGTACTTTTTGTCTCCCTCCAACTCCTCCCCTATGCCAGTCTCACTGTCCAATCTCTGCACACATATACATGGTGATATAGCTTCCCTCAGATAAAGGAAGTGGTTTGGCTTCAGAATCTTCCCTTCTTCTTCTTCCCTCTCTTCGAAGCAATCGAGACCTCCCCCTCCCACAACCATGGTGCTGATGTGAGTCTTGGATATCTTCTACTCGTCTACGCGTCACCATTTCCAGTGTTCCCCTCTGCTTCTATCCAAATTTGATTCATTATATCAGTAACCTGACACAGGCTTTCCATTTTGGTTAGCTATTAGGTTGTTTTTTGTATTTTGTATTTGTATTTTGCATTACAAAAACATGTCCTGACTTTTCTGGACAAACCAATAGCTTTGTAACAAATGAAGCCACACTGTTCTTAGGAGTGGTGATACATTAATACAAATTTTGAAAGGGGAATCACTTAGCCGCATTTCTTCTTACTTGGCGATGCTTTCTTGGGTCAACAAAATGCAATATTATCAAACTTCTATGTATGCTAAAGAAATAACACCAGTTAGCATAGTTCCTAGCATAAAGTAGACTGACTCAATGAAAATACTCATTAAATGAATGACTGTGTTCAGCTTCCTAGTGGGAGAAAATAAAAGCTAGGCCTTAAGAAAAGGAGTATGTGGGGGCAGCCTGTGATCAACTGCATGGTTCAAGTCCCAAACCTGCTGTTTAAGAAACACACCGGGCACGCATGCATTTGTGCACAAAATCCCAAAAGGAGAAGTGAAGGAGAAGGGATTGCGGTAAGACCATTCCCTGTGGGAAGGTGCTTTCTCACTTTTCTTCTCTCTCTCTTTCAAGTGAACACATGTGCCCTATGGGAAAAACATTTTTTAAATGCATTTTAGACAAACACAGAATGGAGTGTCATCACAGACCTTATAAATGCCCTATTATGTCTACTCCCATATTTTTTAGAAGACAAATGACCTCCCACACTTTTATTTTCTATTTGGTTTGACAATTATTTTATTTCTACCAACAGAGACTTTTTTTAGCTTTTTCTTAAAGAATTATTTTTATTTAACTTTATTCATTTATTCATTTGTTTTATTTTAATTTGACCAGAGAGGGAGGGAGAGAGAGAGAAAGTGAGAAAGCAAGCCGCCAGGTCCAGGATTCAAACTGTGATTGGCCATGTGGGAGGGGAGTTCAGCGCCCTTAACCACCATGCCACCTGTAGGCCACAAGGCTTTGTTTTTAATCGTTCCTTTTTAAAAGGTTGAATTAGATGAAGAACTTCTTACTTTGGATGAGATTCAAAAAAGAGGAACTCTAATCACCCCCCTTCCCCAACTTTTCTCATTGTCTTTTCTGCATCTCCCTGTCTAATTTTTACCACCATCACTCCTAAGCCTCAGCCACACCTCTAATATTTTAGAAAGAAAAAAGAAATATGAGCACATAGTACCAGCCTAGTCCTTCTTTGGTAGCAGACTTCTCTTGAAAGTTGAATGAAAAGAAAATCTTTAAAGCATTTTTTTATACAAATGATCTCCCTTTCTTTAATATATATATATACTTTCAAAAACATGCAGATGTGTCCTGAAGAAAGGCTTAAGAAATCTATCTTCTCCTTAAGAGGAGAAGGATACTCAGGCATTGAGGAAAAGCAAAATAAAGAATTGTTTAGTTGTCTAGATCTCTACTGCATTTGCCATGATTTCTAGGAAACCCTGTCTGAGTTACTATTTTGACATACAAGATAATAGTCCAGACGAAGGGGCTCAGGTGATGGCAGCCTCAGGCCCTCAAAGTCCACATGCATCCCTCTCTCTTTTTTTAAGACTACAAATATGAAGAGAAAAAGGGGGGGATTATTCAAAGACAGTAAAGTTCTGCTTGTGCAAAAAATTAGACTTTTGCATCAATAGAAACTGAGCCTTTCCAAATTTAAAAAGGTATACACCTGCAAATGCTTCTGTTCATCTTGTCTGCCAAGAATTAACAGTCTTCAGTCATGTTCTGAATGCCCGACCTTTCTATCTTGCTTGAAACAGATGCTACTTCATGCCCGTCACAGCCACCTGCTGTTACCATGTGTCATGCTGAATCACACATATGTAATGCCACTCCACCATCTTTTCTCCATCCTTCATTGCATCCAAGCATGTAGTGTGCTATTACTCTGCTATTGTATACACTCTGTATACATTTCTGTTCTTCCTTGCAAGACTGTGAATGCTTCGGCCACTCCAATCGATGCAGTTATATCGATCTGCTAAATACAGTCATTTGCGTGAGCTGTAAACACAACACTAGAGGGCAGCACTGTGAGTTATGCAGGCTGGGCTACTTCAGAAATGCTTCTGCACAGCTGGACGATGAGAATGTGTGCATAGGTCAGTTCCATTATACTTTCAGCTATTGTTCTGTGCCTTTTGAGCTATGGGGAGCTATTTAGGGTGGAGAGGCTGGTGATTGGCACCATGGCTGAGCCAGAATGAATGTTCAAAATGGAGCAAATATCCTTGTGGTAGACTTAAAATCCACTTGTACTGGTTGAAATCATGGTTGGATGATATATTTTGAGTCATTATATTGTTGTTCCTTTAAAGATGATGATCTGAGAAATCATGTTTAGGAGATGAAGAATTTTTCTCCTCCCACCTGTACACCTTTATTCATTTATTTATTTTGCATGCATAATAATTTCAGCTGATATTACCACCTTAAATGGTACACTCAAAATGGAAACTCATTGTATGGGATTTTAGATATGAAAACCTGGGGTACAATTTTTTTTCACATAATCAACAAGTACTGATGGATTAAAAATGGTGTCATTTGTGACTGAAAGCTAGTAGCATTTGGTAATGTAGAAGTTCGCCTGACTTTTCCATCCATAGTGTTGAAATTCCATCTATTGAATTTTCCTATATCCCCTAAAGGAGAAGCAATTTCTCAAAACTATTCTAGTCAATTTATTCTCTTAGCTTCCAAGTGCATTGGCCATGAAAAACTGTATCCACAGGAGTCCCTTGAGAGTACGCTCCCCCAACATCTCCACATCCCCATCAGTGACTACTACCCTGATGTCCTCTGGGGAGAACCAGTGCCTTTCCCACCCAGAGCAACTTCTCCTACCTTGCTATAGCCAAACTTGTCTTTATGAAAGGGAGGCTGAAGGAAAAATAAGAAACAATAAATGGAATTTCATTTTATAATTTACTCTGAACAAATGCATATGTTTGAAATGCTGAAGGTTACATGTATATCTACTACCAAACCAGGAGACACCTGTATTTGCACTCAGTTTTACAAATAGGATTTTTCACATAGATACTAAATTTAATAGAAGACACAAGCTGGAAAATGACAGGTGATCATTTCATCCAAAAAAGGAATCAAATCAATCTGTATTTCGAGGATCATTGTACTCCCATTGGCTTGTCAAAAGATGAACAGTTCTCACTAAGGATCATATCAAATAGATGAAGTAGTTTTCAATTTAATTGGGCCATGCATACATAACACTGTTTATGTCTCCATATTGTCTATTTTTCAAAGTGCTTCCTTATTCTTTGTGAATTATTGAGGAAAAGACTGGACTTAGAGGCTGAAAAGCTGGGTTCAAATCTCAGTTTGCTATTCCATAGCTGTGTGACTTAGGTAAGTTACTGGAGCCTCTTGGTCACACCGAGATCATTTGGGATACACAGAAGCACTTGGCAACTGAGCTGACTTGGAAATATGTCTTTTTGTTTGTTTTATTTCATCCTCATTAATATAACAGTGGGGTAAGTATTACACTAATAATTTCCCATGTTTTCTAGTTGAGAAAAGGCAAACTATCCCAAATCATATAGCTTTAAGGTTTTCTTGACTTCAAAGTTTAAACATTTCTGACACAATTAGCAAAGCCAAGCTTGTCAGACTATTACTTGTGGTGTGCTTTTTGAAGGACAGCAGCAATTTTACTATGAGTTTATGAACAGAAGTTCAATTGCCTTCTTAACACTTGGGTTACAAAGATTTAAGGATATTAATGAAAACCAGAAGACATGCAGCTAACCAAATTTTGAATGCAGACTACATCTCACTAAATGCCATTTGTAAAAATAGATAAATGTCATGTTATAAATATGGAAACAACAGAAAAGCTAAAATAAATAGAAATGTAGGAATAAAATCTAATCATTCTTACAACCTACATAAGATTAAATATTTATTATTTAAATATTAAATATTTCTTTCAACAAATTTTATAAAAGGCCTTAAAAGAAGAGTTGATTCCATGAAATTTCTTCACAGCAGATGATAATATATCACTATTTTTACTCAGATGATTCTATTATTATAAAGCTTGACCTTTTTTCCAATTTTAATTAATTAACAAACTATAAAGTCTGCATCTTCCTGTCTTGTACTAGAAGGCGTAGCTTTGTTGTAGATCAGTTTGATTATCCACATACTAAAAAAACAAAACAAATTGAAACAAACAGCCGCTTCGGTTTTGTCTCATAAATTACATAAACTATAGAGGAAATATGGAAAGCGTCATGCTCATTTTTGTGTTTATTTTGACTTAAAGAAAATAAAAAACAGTTGTTTTCTCCATTTCTAGAAAGTTAATTAACTAGTTAAATTTATATTTAAAATATAAATCTGGGAGATTTTATTTTATCAAGGCAAATGTAATTCTGCTTAGTATTTTATACTCTTCAAACCAAGTAAAGTACTTGGTAAGTACAAAGATGAGCATTTTGGGGTACCATTACCATGAGGTACACTATCCTCTCACATACAGCAATCTTTAAATTGTTGTCTCTTTCCTGAAAGGAAAGTTAAACTGAAAAATTCAGCTAGCTGGCATGTGCTACACAGTCTTTCCTCTTGAGCGTTTATGTGCTTATATGAATCATTAATTTCTGGAAAGAGCTGTAGATTTCACTTTTCCCACTTGAAGAGCCAATGACCAGGATAATGGGCTTCCCTGTGCATAAGACTGATAGCAGCATTTGATCTCAAGGGCCATTAGAAGCCCAGACCTCCACTGCCAAGGTTTGCTCTATAAGATAGCATGAACCTTTTCACTATTTTCCATATTTAAGCTCCTCAAAGGGCTTAGGGCAGATCTGAGTATTAAAAATGAAAGAATACACTAGTATCTTCATTTATTTTAATGTAAACAAATTTAATGAAAATGAATGGGTGTCACAAAATAAGACACTATTCTTGGAAACTAAACTTCATCAAAGTCTTCTCTAAATTGTTGCTGTCAAAAAGGTACTTGGCCAATTCTTTAACAAGTGGTAATCATATTTGTCACCTTGGCTGTAAGGGACCAGTCTCTATCTTTAAAGGTCATATCTGTATTGAAATAGGTGTTTTAAAATATTGGGTCATCAGAAAAGTCCTGACATATTTTTCTATTCAAAAATGCATCACGACTTTCCTGACGACCCAATATTTGCGTTATTTTATATGATGGTAAATATAAAATGCAGCTGGTTAATCCATATTGCCACAGTGACTGCTACTTTGCAATTATTAATAAGTTACCCATTTTTCATAGAAATTCCAAATACTGCCATGTCTCCAAGTAATTACCTCGAGATGGCACAACAATTACGTGAAGATGACATCCTTGCATGCTTCTATTTCACATAAACTTGAGCATTAAGCAGGAAGCGAGAGGATACATGGTCTGTGTCCTTGAGTAATCACTGTTAATAATCCCCGCTAACAAGCTCTGCATCTGAATGAAACGCAGGGCTCAGCAGTTGCTGCAAAACATATCTCAAAGTTTCGACGTATTTCTTGTAATTTCCCTTGAAATCCAAGATCAGGTAATCAGAAGTACCTTATATAGAACAAAGCAAATGCCAGATAGTTTTAATATCTATAAATCAGTTGCAAGATAACTTTTTAATCAAGCCCCCTGAAGTATTTCATGTTGCTTTGTAATCTAATAGCCTTGCACACTGTTCCAAGTTTCATGGAATGAAATATGATCCTCCAAAGCCATTCCCACTACTCCAACATCCACCATTGACTGTAACTCTGAATAATATTTTTTAAATACTGATTGTATGTAAGTGGCGGGGAGACCACACTTCTCACTTTTCATAACTGTTAGAGCCACGTTACATTTACTGTCTTTTCCTATGACCAACACTGGGACGTACCATGGTTTTGATGTTCCATTGTTGGTTATAATTTTATTAACATTTGCATCTAAAATCTTATATTAATTCATTGTTATGAGCTAATCGACTAGAGCTGGATGCAAATTCATGGTGGCCAGATGTAACTGCTTCCTGGCCTACAAAATGTTGGTGGTTTGTTGTCAACTCATATGGTTTAAATAGTAAGAAACATATTACAGTTTTGATATAGATATAGACTTACAGTATTTGTGTGTGTGTGTGCGTGTGTATATATATATATATAGTATGTGTATATATAACATCAAACATTGAAAGCCACAGAAAAATTACTGTCTTAAAATACTTCTTTTTAAATGGTTCATTCTCTTCTGCATGCACACACACACATTGAGATAGAAATTGTCAATTAAAAATAAAACTGAGAGGAAATGCAGGAGAAGTGATTGCAGTGAAATGAATTCTAATTCCAGGGTAGTCCACATTCTTTGAAGAAATTATCTATTTAGTCTTCATAACACTAAGGTAAACCCAAGCCCCTATGTCCTTCTATAATGTTAAACTCTGACTCTAAAACACTGAACTTAATTATATTAAACTGAACTTTCCAGGACTTCTCTTAGGTTTTTTTGTTGTTGTTGCTATAATATTGTTTGGTTTTTAGCAAGGGAACCTTCTAATGAGTCCATTTTAAAATTAAGGAAACTGAGAGAAGAGATGTAATAACTTGTCCAAGAATTCAGTGTGGGATAATGAGGAAAGAAACTTTGGCCTGCAAATTCCAGAAGCACAAACTGCACATGCTAACTTTCAAGCTAATGGAAGGCCCAGGTCTTCCCATTTCCGGTTCATGCTTTACATGAAATAGAGCTTCAGAGTAAAAATGCCATATACAAGAGTGTGTGAGGGATCATGAAAACTTTCTACTTACTTTTTATTATTCAACATTGTATCACCCTTCCAGACGACTTTATATTGAAAAATACACACTTCAAATTATACCTGTGTTGAAATTTGTTTGGGATTACAAAATTTATTTTTCTTTCATGATTGTTAACCTGCACTACATAAAAGCTGCACAAACATGTCTAGCAAATACATCTCAAGGCTCATCACAAAACAGTATATACATAAATAAGTTAAAGTGCTGTCCCAAATGATAGAGTAAAACTACCTTTGAATGAACAAAGTGCATTCATATTGCGCTTTTAAAATGTTCAGCAGTTCTCAAATATTGAGTGTAACAGATAAGCCCATTTGAATAATTTAAAACAGATTTTACACTGATGGCATATTGATTTATCCTTGATATACAAACTTCTCGTGGTATTTGATAAACCGTCTAAAAATACCTTAACAAATGGAATCTCCATTATGATCTGTTACTAGTGAAAATCATGATGTCTTATTTCCATGAGAGTTTTCAGTTGATTTCCTCCCATATCATAAAAATGATACTACGGGAGGCTGAGTAAATAAAAAAACGGTCCTGAAATGGCCATATTTGCTGAAGCATTTCATTAGTGGACATCTTTCTTAAGTAAGTGGTGCATTTAAGTAAGTGACGCTCCTGTGTTGATAACCAATAAGCCATGCAGACTTGTCTCCAGCCTGTGTGTTGTCTTGTTTCTACAGAATGTTATTGTAACCCTTTGGGCTCAATCCATGATCGTTGTAATGGCTCAGGATTTTGTGAGTGTAAGACTGGAACAACAGGGCCTAAGTGTGATGAGTGTCTGCCGGGAAATTCCTGGCACTACGGCTGTCAACGTAAGTAACTCTGGGGAGCTGCCCTCTGCCCGCTGCAGCATGGCTGGTTCTGCTTGTCTAGGCCGGTGCGTGCAGCTTCTCAGAGCAGAAAAAGACCCAAACCGCTGACAAGCTTTAAAAGCTACTTAATGCCCTCGCCGATGTATAGGAGAGTGATCCATCAGCTGTCCAACGGGCTTCTTTGAAACTCATCTTCGTCCCCTCTGATAGCTGGAGCAACTTATATTGAAATATTGTATGGAGATCCATGTATCTGGCCTGACCATAAATTAAATGGCACAATAGAGACCCAGTTTGGAAGTCCTCACCACAAAATGAAGGGTGATATGTATGTGGTTAATATATTTTTTGAACTGAAAGCTACCCTGGAGTACCACAGTTCATAAATTAAATGATATCTACATAACTTATTACCATCCTTGCTGAATCTTAACCAAAACCCTAACGGTAATAAATCTAAGGGATATTTAAATGCAAGGGTAAAATAAATGACAAAAATCAATATTCTCTTTCAGCCTCTGAGGTTAGGCACCGTGCAGCATGCCTTAGACAGATGGCATTTGGTTCAGCCTCATTTCTCTAGAGATGATCGGGTTTTCTTAAAAGTTTGTCAAGGCAGGTGACATGTCATAAGATACAGAGAACAGAAATTGAACTATCCAATCAGAACCTTCCTGTCATTCATAACCTTTTCTGCCTTTTAATTCTGCACTAACCTTCCATTCATTCCATCTACACCTAGTTAGTGTACTAACATTAAAGAACCGTGAAGGATACCCTCTACAGCAGTGCAGTCCAGTAGAAAATAATGCAAGAAACATATGCAATTTTATAAATTTGGGTATCTACATTTAACAAGTACAAAGAAATAGGAGAAAATATTTTTTAAACTTACTTTAATTGTGGCATGGTAGTTAAGGTGCTGGACTCCCACATGGTTGATCATGGTTTGAGTCCCAGACCCAATGGCTTAAAACTCACACTAGGCATGTGTGCATGTGTGCCCAAAGTCTTGAGAGGAGAATAGGAGAAAAGGGACTGTGGCATGGCCATCCCTCCCTCTCACTCTCCCTATCTCTGTCTTTCTCTGTCTCTCTCCAATAAGCACAAACGCCCTAAAAAAATTAACTCAATGTATGTGAAATATGTTAATTTCAATACAATTATGTTAAAATATCAAAATTATTAAGGATATATTTCCATTTTTCCATGTTGTTTTTGAAATAAGATGTGTGTTTTATATTTACAGAACATCTCAATTAGGAATAACCATATGACACGACTGAATTGCCACATATGTCTACTGTATTGGATAGCACAGCATAAGAGTTCTTTTTGCTTATTTTTCGCTTGAAAAAAAAAAAACACCAGCATGCAAGAACCATCGCAAGTCATTTCTATACAAAAATATATATTATTTCTATAATATTATAACATCTATATTTTATATAATACATAATATATAATACATTTTATATATTAACTATTTTGAGCCAATTTCCTTTGAAAATTATATATATAATTCTATAGAATTATAGAATGTTCTATCTATTATTTGTTTAATGTATTATTATCTGGCAGCTACACTTGTATACCATGTAAAACCAAAATGAAATGCCATGGCAGAAATAGACTGTGGCAATAAGCTGAAAAATTTGGCATTGACCAGGTCAAAATTAGAATGGGATCCAGGAACTGAGGGCTAAGGTGTCCAGCTTGTCTGGAATGTAGCATTAAAAAACAAAGAGTCAGAAACAAGGTAGTACATACGTCTCCAGAAGTCTGGAGGAGGCCATGGTTTATAGCTCTAACATGCCGTAGGTTCCCAGAAAGCACTAGTCCTTAGAGGTCTGTATATGTTGAAGGATCCCAGAAACCACATGAGGACCCAGAGCTCAGAGGTAACCTACAGTCCTAGAACAACCAGACATTGAGACCAAGAGCAGGCCAGCAGTCAAAAGAAGGGAAGAAGGGATGGACACAGGAAGGGCTGAGAGCAGTACCAAGACTCAAGGCATGAAGAAGTAAGAGACTGTGATTAAGAGACACTCCCCAAAGAGAAAGCCTCATGTGAAATCTCCGATGCCATGCAACTTAAGGAATGGTTTCCTGAAGCGTAATCAGGGCAAGACTTAGGAAAAAAAGATAAACTAATCTTGCCCTGGAGAAATGCATCTTCAAAATGCTCTAACTCAATTTTTATGTTAATTATTTAAGTACTGAAAAATGATATAACATCATCATTTTTTTTTCTCTTTGGAATCAGAAGACTGGAATTAAGCCTACCATGTAAGGGCTGTGCAATCCACAAATCACAAAACCCTCTGTGCCTCAGTTCCCGCACCTCACATAGTTATTATGTGGATCACAAATAATGAAAGAGTAAATGTGTTTATTTCCTGAATATGTGTTGAGTGCCTGTTAGGCATTGGGCTAACAGTAGAGACAACCAGGAGGAAAGAGATAGCTGCTGTGGACGTGTGGAGATGGAGTTCACCATCTGGAGTGAATGGCTGGCATGTAACTCAACAATCGTGATAGAAGGTAATTAGAACTAAGGAAGAGGTATGTAATGCTGTTTGTTAGCCCAAATGGGGAATACGGCTTACCAAAGAAGTAACCTTTGACTTAAGTACTGAAAGATTCACAGGAGCTTTCCAAGATATTCAATAGAACTTGTTGGGCAAAAGTGTATGAGTCAATATATCATGTTCCAGAAATAGCAGAAAGTTCTCATATGACTAGGGAAAAAGCTGTGAGCGTGTGAGTTAGTGTGTGTGTGTATGTGTGTGTTGAGAGGGAGTAATTTTGAGACAGCAACCAAGGACTAGATTACATGATTTCTTAAATTCCAAATAACAATTTTTATTCCCATCAGGAAGAAAATGAGTACCATTATGTGAAGCAGATATGGGGTCCATTGTGTGTGTGTGTGTGTGTGTGTGTCACCCCATGTCTGACCCTCTGCCTTTCCCACTCTCTTATTACACTATCTCTGCTGTCTACAGTTGTCTTCCATTCCTTTTCCCCCAACATTTTGTTGATCACACAATAACATAAGTAATCTAATTACTTTCAATGGCAAGTTCAGCTGGTAATTTCAAGAAAAGCAGTTTTGAACTGGTAAAGATATTTCCTTGAAACTTAAAGCCTATGACTATATGGGATCCAGCAATGTAACCATTACACCATCTGCTGGTCTCCATCATGTGGTTTTAAGCAGAGATATAAAGGAATCAGATTTGGTTTTAGAAACCACTTTTAGTTCTGGCTACTTAGTAAAGGAAGGATTGAAATATGTTGCGATTAGCTTTGATATATACATTTAACATATCTCAGACACAACCTGGAGTACACTAAGGTTTCTTCTGACTCTGAAAGCTTTCCCTTCTTGAGATCTACCCATACAAGGCTAATAGTCTATTAAAATAAAGAAATTCTCCTGTCAGTTAGTAAAGGGCTACTTCACCATAATTCTAATGTGCTTTCCCCAGGTATCTCTTAGACCATCCTAAGGTCCAGTAATTTATGAGATGACACCTGTTACAGCAGCATGCCTCCAGCACCTGTGCTCTGTATTACAGTAGCTATTTGCTTAGTTGGTGCAAGAAAGTTGATGTTTTTCATGTCACTCCTGCATTTTCATGCACATGAAGACCCTCAAAAATGCCTCTCAAGAAAATATTTCTGTCTTTTCCCCACTCACCATGTACTTGTCCTTGCTCTGAACTGAGCCCATCCTTGGGTTAGACACAGTATTAATGGCAGATTAACCTGGCAGCAAAAAACTAATTCCAAGGAGAAAAATAGTGGAAGAGTATAACTGAGAGGGCCATTGCAGTGATAGGCTGTGAGTAAGCAGTCACTCCAGGAGACACTGTCCTGGAGGGCCCTTAGAAGATATCAGGTAGAACTGAGAGATTCAGGTCCAGGGCTCCAGTCCTCCCAAAGGACCAGCAAAAAGAGCAGTATGAAACCACAGTCTCAAAGGACTTGGCTTTGGGAGCAGAAAATAAAGAAAGGGATCCAGCTACTGGCACTGTTGCTCACATCCTGTGACTAGAACAAAGTAAGTATGTGAGCAAATTCTCGAGTCATGCAGACCTGAGTTTGAATCCCATCTCCACTTCTTATGACCTGCAAGACATGGGAAGAAAATTGCTTGGACTCTCTAACCCTGGTTAATCATCTAAAATGGAGGTAATAATGACCTAACATACATGGTAATTGTGAAGATTCAAAGAAAATAATGAATGTGAACCTCCTGATCCATAGTAAACATTCGATTATTACTGATTACTTCCAAACATGTGTCAAAGACATAGGCAAGAATCCATGTTCAGAAACTCATTGTACAATGTTAGTGCAGAAATGCAGCAACTACGGAAATATCACACTGTTGACCCAGGGACCTTCTAAAAAGCCCTTCTTTAGATACAGGGCTGATTCAGGAGAATGAAGAAAAGCTGATCTGAAAACCAATTGTATGGCTTCTGCAGAAGTGAAAGAACTCTAGGCTCATAGGTGAGCTTTCTGCCTGAGAGGCCACTGATTATGTGCTCCATTAATGTAGACTAGCCCCTCCTTTACAAAGGTGAAATGCTTGTCAACCCCCAAAATGAATGGTCTTTAGACAACATGGATAAAATAACCCAGGAAGGGAAACAGAAATGAAAAGATTTCAAGGAGGTCTAGCAGAATCAATATGACTGTTGAGAATTCCCAATAGAAAAATGTGACAATGAGAAGAAAGAGAAGATTAAAAACATAATAATAATTTCCCTTTTGAAATCAGAGAAGAGGCAAAAGCCAAGTCTCAGAGAACAAAGCTAAACTTTCTAAAGAGGAAGCAGCATTCTGTGCTTCACATAAAATATGAAGGGTTGATATTTTTAGGGAAGTCATGTAACACTTGTTTCTGGCACCATATAGATTAGCTATAGGGTACCAGCAGGTGGCATAATGGTTACATCACTGGACTCCCACATAGTCCACCATGGTTCGAATCCCATTTCTGGTGGCTTAAAACTCACACCAGTTGTTAGTAATGTCTTTGTCTTGACTGATATGCATGGTAATCGTGCTGGAAAAAGAAATGCAATACACTATAAAGATACATGCAATTAAACGTAATATAAAAAATTTAAAAATAAATAAACATAAAAAAAAAACTCACCACTTGTACATGTGTGCATGCCTAGAATCCCGAGAGGAGAATGAAGGAGAGGGGATTGTGGCACAGCCATCCCCGTGGGGGGTGATTTCTTACTTTCTGCCTGTGGTGAGCACACATGCCCTATAACAAAAATCTCTCTCAAAAAAAAAAAAAAAAGAAGAAGAAGAAGAAGAAAAGATTAGATATAGGGGTGGTTTGTGATTTTTCAGATTGAAAAAGTGGAAATAGCCATGCGTAGAACTAATGAAGCTGGTGAGGAGATAGAATGCATTTCTGGAGAATGTATGTAAGATATGTCGGACTATCCTGCAGTGTTTATTAAAGTCACCAGTTGTTACGTTTACCTAACTTATGTGAATACTAATGGTACTTTCAGAATAATTCATGGTCTGCATATCTGGATTAAAGTCAAAGATTTAGTGCCATTGGCTAAATATGAAGATTTTGGAAGGTGACAGAGCTATACAAAACCAAAAGCTAAGTGCCCCACAGCAAGGCAGAGAAATTCAGTTGCTGGCCCATGTCCCATAGTGTCAGAATCAGGCTCCTTGGAAGAGATGAGCACAGACAACACCAATAGCAGGAAAATGTGTGTTTAGTAAGAGGCCCAACAGCTTGATGGGGATTTTTTTTTTCTTAAATTAAATCCTAAGTTAAATTTGAATGGCTATAGAGAAAATATTCTGCTAAAACTATCAAACATATAGTGACAATCCACAGAGTTCTAAAACAATAGTATTCTTTATTATATAATTTCTTGCTTACTGGGTCACTGGAAAAGTCATGACGTGTTTTTCTAAGGTTTTTCTATGCAAAAATGTGTCAAAAGTTTTCCAATGACTCGATACATTTAATTGTATACATTTTGAGGTACATGATGGTTTTTCAAAGCATGCATTCAGTGTGTGATAACTGAACCAAAGATATTACAATATTTACCATTTTCAAAAAAGAACATTACATTATCGTGCGTACCTTCAATTTTTGCTCTACTCATTTTTGTTTTTCCATTAATTATTCTTAAGAGAGAAATTGGTTTGGGGAACAAACTTTGTGGCTTAAATATATAACTTCACAGAGAATGCGTAATAACTTTATTCATTTCCTATTGTTGCTGTCACTGATTATTACAATGACTTAAAGCAACACAAATTTATTGTCTTATAATTCTGCAGTTAGAAGCAAATAGGGTCTAAAGGGGGGACCCTTTGGCAGGCTGTGGAGGAAATCATTTCCTTTCTTTTTTCTAACTTCTAGAGACTTCCTGCATTCCTTGGCTCATGTCCCTTCTTCTATCTTCAAAGCTAGGAAGTTTCCATTTTCCTATGCTTTGACTCCAGTATCACATCTTTCTCTGCCATAGCTGGGAAAGGGTTTCCACTTTTAAGAACCCAGGTGTATCAATTGGGCCCACACAGAGATTGTTCCAGGATGATTTTTCATCTCAATGTCTTTAACATAACCTCATTTCTGAAGTCTCTTTGACCATGTGAGATTGGAGATTAAGATATGGACATCTTTGAGGACCCACTTTATATTGTCTACCACAATAATCATCAAGAATGTCAACTTGTAATTCCAGGAGTAAATATGCAGGTATCATGAAGATGGAATGCAACTCGTGCTTGGAAAAAAAAGGTAACCCCTGTTCAAAAAGCCATACATAATAGGATTGAACAGAAGTGATGCATTATCAAGAAGATACAGACTTACATTGTGCAGTAGAGGATAGAAACAGTGAAATCTATTTCAGTCAAAACCAAAGACTATATAAAAGAGAGATGGTGAGAATATAATTGTAGGCCACCTGAACATTTAGAGAGTACATTGTCCAAGAGAATTAGAAAATGTAAATGTTCTATCTTCCAACATGGAGGAATTTAACATCAAGATATCTGCTAAAAGATGTATTCTCCTGAAGTCATTAACTTGCATTGATAAGAATTTCTTCACATGGAGCAGCAAACTATTGTCTAGCCCCACTTATAAGGTAAAATGGGAATTACTGTTATGAAGAGAGTAAATGCTATTAAAAACCTAAGGGAGGGGCCCACCTGGTGGCATGATGGTTAAGGCAGTTGGATCCCACATGGTCAACTGCATGGTTCGAATCTCAGACCCAGCAGCTTAAAAAAACATACCAGGCATGTGTGTGTGCATGTGCCTAAAAATCCTGTTAGAAGAAATGGAAGAGAAGGGATTACAGTGTGGCTATACCCCACAGAGGATGCTTTCTCATTTTCACTATCTCTGGTGAGTGTATGTGCCCTCCAGCAAATTAAAAAAACACACAAGCAACAACAAGAAAACCTATGGGGACTCAGACACTAGCACACACTAATTGACATTTCTACTCGGTATGCTGAAGACACATGGGAGGCCCAGGATTGATTCCCAGCTGACCTTAAAAGCCAAATATGGTGGCACCCACCTATACTCCCAACTATTTAAAAGGCTGAGGCAGGAACATTGTGACATAGCAAGACCCTGACTAAAACACCACACCCACACATACACACACACACACACACAACAACAACAACAACAAATACCCTCAGGAGTATTGTCCCAGAAATTGTGAAAATTTTAAAATAATTTTGGATAAAAGATAAGATTCCAGACTATCTTTAAAAATAGGCATGTCCGGGACCAGCAGTTAGCGTAATGGCTATGTTGCTGGACTCCCACGTAGTCAACCGCGGTTCAAGTCCTGGACCCAGTAGCTTAAACTCACGCTGGGCGCGTGTGTGTGCATACCCAAGATCCCGAGAGGAGAATGGAGGAGAAGGGATTGTGGCGTGGCCAACCCCTGGCGGGGGGAGATAATTTCTCGCTTTCTGTCTCTCTGTCTCTCTCTGTCTTTCTGGCGAGCGCACACATCCTATAGCAAAAACCTCTCCAAAAAAAAAAGGCATGTCCAAACTAAGGAGAAAAATAGGCAAGATATTTATGAGACACAGAAATGAATTGTGTTGATGATAATGTATAGTATCCTCAACTGAACTGGTGTGAGGTATATTCCTATTGGGTAAATTCATTTTACAAGCTAAGTAATATATTTTGATTAAATGTATACAATAAATTAAAAGTTTTTAAAAAGGTGTGTCCATGCACACACACACACACACACAAAATCACTGATTGTAATTATTTTTTGTATAAAAACACACATTTTCCCAATAGACTACAAAGAGAAAATGGAAGATTTTTAAAGTAACCAACTTAATTATGCAAAGGCATTTCTTATGAGGTTTTGATGAAAATAAATTTAGTTCCTACTGTGTGCTAGACACTGTGCTCCAAATTTAGACTAAAAATAAAAATTGCCAAAATGCAGATGGTATAGAACTGGGTTAACAATAGTTCAAGTAACAAAGCTCAATTCTAGACAACAGAATGTCATGAGTGACAAGCTAACACAATGTGGGGCCAAATAACCATCAGAGGAGGTTATGGTCCTTCTGAAACAGGCTCTGCACAGCCCACACTGGCAGGCCAAGCTTTGAAAATGCTGTTCTAAAGTAGCAGATAATGATGTAAGAGCGCTCCCTCTTTGAGGAAAGCTTTTCCATGTGAAATAGAGTTGACCTCAGCTCAGTAAATATATGATTTGGCATGTTGCAAATGTCAACCAGTGTTTGGAAGGCTCCAATATAACAAGTAGACAGATTTGTTGCTCAGGAAAATAGAATAGAAGCCGTGAGTAAAAAGGGGGGAGGTGGGTTTCAACTTAGCATTTTCTAACAACTATTCTCTCCAGCTGTCCGAGTGCACAGTATGGTGCATTGGGTAATGAGATTCCACCGAGTCTGGGCAAGTTCAAGGACATGCTGAACAGACTCCTCTGCATGCTGCTCTCTGGAGCATGTTGGTTTAAATGGAAAATCAAGGGAAACGCTAAGGCCTCCTCTACTTTCCAGCTCTGACTTCGGATCAAGCCCCTGGGCCAGAAGAAAGGTATCATGAAGGTGCCCACCTCGATTCTGATTAAGAACCATAGTTTGGCCACTCAGCTGTTTTGCACACTTGAATCTGTACCCACAGAGCACAGATTCTCATACTTCTCACTAGTCATCTTCTCAGTCCTCACTTGTCATTTCCAAAAGTCAGAAACGAAAGACATGTAATTCCTTTTTGTTGTTGTTGTTGTTGAGAGGTTTTTGCTATAGGGCACGTGTGCTTGCCAGAAAGACAGAAAGAGACAAAAAGACAAAAAGCAAGAAATTATCCCCCTCGGGGGATAGCCACACCGCAATCCCTTCTCCATTCTCCTTTCAGGATCTTGAGCACACACGCACACGCGCGTGAGTTTAAGCCACTGGTCTAGGACTCGAACCGTGGTCAACTACATGGGAGTCGTCCAGCGAAATTACGCCAACTGCTTGTCCCCATGTAATTCCTTTTATTCTAAACATGAATTAGTTCTCATCATAGCTTTTCTACTATAGTTCAGAAGGTGTTCTTTTTTTTTTTTTATGAGATTAACTTCTACAGGGCTGACAACTTGAGATCAAGAAGATATTAAGACGATGCTTCCAACTGCTTCTGTGAGATGAAGATTATACCTTCCTGGACACACACCTTGAGCCTGCCATATAATTTTTCAATTGCCTTTAGTTGCTATCTCGCCTTATTTGCAGTTACATTAACGCATCCAGTTCACATTTCACCAGTTGACCACATGTGTTGGATCCATTGACAGCAGTGTGTCACTTCCACAAAAACGTGGCTGTGATGTGTAGAGCACTGGCATCCCTAGGTGCATGCATTTACGCATCTGTCTCTCAGATCTCTATTGCTGAAAGTTGGTCTTGTCAAAGAAAATGAACAGCATCACTGAATCTAAGTTTTTAATTTTCTTAATAGCATCTTGAATATGAATATCATTTTCCTTGCTAAACACCACATACAGAATGGTGTTGAAAACAAACATTCAGAGAAGGGCACTTGATGTTACAGTTGTACAACTCCTAAGGGTAGAAAGGAAGTGCTCTTTAAACAGAACCAGTAGGAGCCTCCCAGAGGCAATTTAAAAAGGAAAATATTAGGAAGACAGAAGATAGAAAGTGGCAATTTGTAGGCATTACAAATATGCTGGGTAGTCCTCCTGGGGGAATAAAGGCTCATTTTGTCAGCCAGAAGAGCAAACCCCAGGGTTGCCTCAGTGGTGAGATTTCTCCTGATTCAGCTGATTCAGGTACCACACCATTCAGTCATGCTAATAGCCATCACTTTCCAGTTGTTCTTGTGTTTCCCTTGATTTTTTACATAACTTGAATCTGAGACTGTTAGCAAAAGCCCACCAACCTCTAATACCTCAGGAACCTGATGCCATCTGTGAGCAGTGGGGGTCGGGGCTTATACCTTGGATGTGCTCTGACCCTCCATGGCTGCATTCAGAGCAACTGTAAGAGCCAAATACTGATGGGGTCAGCTCGAAAGGAGCGCGTTGTTCAGAAGGCCCTTCACAGTAGCATTCCATCCTAAATACATTCAAAACCCACAGCTCCTGCGAGGCGGAAGCTCAGCACAGGACAGATGTAAAGCGCAGCAGTACCAGACAGCAGTGCCGGCACCTCCTAGCATTCAGATGCTTGCACAGTATTTAGCAGTCCTGTGCTCAGCTCAGAAATGGGCCTCAGCTCTGACTCAGGTGGCTAACTTTTGCATTTACTTGACAATCCAAATCAATTTCCCCTATATTTAGAGAATATTAAGAATAAGTATGCTCAAACACTACCATTTCATACCCCAAAGCCAAGCTTACCAGTGAAAGATGTATGAAATACCAGTGTCATGAAGAAGTGCAGGCACATTTTATCTGCTATTAGCCCAGAACCCAAGCAGCAGCCTGGTCCTATCTAATATTAAGATAATCAGGAGACCAAGTAGTCCTTACCTTAGACTGTACATAAGTGGAATGTCACCTTGAGCCATTCTGACTGCCATAGTGAATGTGTGTGTGTGTGTGTGTGTGTGTGTGTGTGAAAGAGAATTCCAAGACCTTCCAATACTGTTTATATTAAGATAATGTCAGGATTTTATTTCTAAATGGCTGAATAGTATTCCATTGTGTGTGTATGTATAGATGTGTATGTATCACAGACAGGTGCCATATCGTGGGTCTCACTGCAATAAGCATTGGGGTGCAGATATCTTTGCATACAGGCCTAGGAGAGAGGTTGCTGGATCACATGACAGTTCTATTTTTAGTTTTCGTGAGTAAATAAAATACAATAGGGTCAATATAGTTCATGACAATTTACTGTACATCTTGGAGTAACCAAAAAAAGGGGATTTTTGAATATATCCCATGCAAAGTAATCACATGGCAGAGATGATGGATATGCTATTACCCTGATTTAATCACCACACCTAGTATTCTTCTACTGAAAATTACATTTACTCCACAAATATGTACCACTACTAAATGTAAATGAATAAATATAGTGACTAAGTGTGAAAATCAGACCATTGCAAAAGGGCCACTCCTCTTGAAACTTGTAAGAAAACATTTTCATTTAAGAGTCCTTGCCAAATGCTGGGGTGGAAAAGGCACAGGCAGCCCTCAACGTGGGAATCCTTGAGAATTTATTTCTAGGAGTTAACGTAGTGAGGTGTGAAGAAGATTTAGGTCTGGAGGCAGAGGTCTGGAGTCTAGGTGTCACTACTACCACCTCCAAGGAATGTTTGCTCAGCCACCTTGGCCTTCTCTGTGCATCTCCTACGAAATCCTAGAGGGAGCTTGGATATTCTAAGACTCCTTGGTCTGCAATTCTGTGATCCTGACACCTCACTAATGGCCTGATCTGTTTGCATGTGGACCAACTTCTGGGAAATAATCATTATTTTGAGATTTAAAGATTGTTACTGTTGAGCCCTTTCAGGAGCGTTCATGCATTATCTTGCTCCAAGGGAGGTAAGATTATTTTTCTCGTTTTCCGGATGGCAAAACTGAGATCTAAAGAAGGTAATTTCATCAATTCAAACACCTAGCAAGCGGCACACCAGTTGTGAGTGCTTGTTGCCCATAAAGTTTTCTATGGCATTTTACATGATGTTTGCCATTGTAAGTTTAAGGTGGAGGCATAAGCTTTGATGATTTGCTCCAGGGGTCAGCAAACTTCTTCTGTAAAGGGCCACATCGTAACTACTTCCAACTCTGAGCCATACAGTCCATCTCAACTGCTGAACTCTGCCATTGTAGCATGAAGTGAGCCATAAACAGATTTAAATGAGTGGGTGTGGCTATGTGCCAATTAAACTTCATTTATGGAGGAATATTATTCTTGGATTTTGTTTCAGTCATTTTAAAAATCAAAAATACAGGCCAGCAGGTGTCATCAAGGTCATAGCTCTGGATCCCAAAAGACCAACTGCACAATTAGTGGCCTTGTCAGCAGCTTGAAAATTGCCCAGGGGGCCCAGCAGGTGGCAGGGTGGTTAAGGTATCTTTTGCCCATGTGGCTGACTCCAGTTCTAGTCTTAGACCTGATGGCTTGAAAATCATGCTGGGTGCATGTACATGTGTGCCCAAAATCTCAGGGGCAGAATGGAGAGAAGAGATTTCGGTGTGATTGTCCCCCTGGGGCTGATTTCTCACTTTCTTTCTCTCTGTCGCTTTCTGGTGAGTGCATGGGGCTCTCTACCAAAAAATTTTAATAAACAAATAAATAAATGTGCAAAAATCATTATTAGTTCATATGCCATAGTAAGCAAAAGGCAGGATGGATTTGGCCTGCAGACTGCAGTTTGATTTATTCCACAACCACACAGCAGTTAGAAATAAAAAAGCAGAGGACCTGTAAAATAAAGTGAAGACATTATGAAACAGGAAGCTGGGGAGAGCATAATGGAAAAAAATACATCTCATTAAAATGTTTCCACTTTCTTGACATGGATGGCACAGCGAGCTGATTTAACCAGTTCATATTTACCAGGTCCTAATTGGCCTTGAGAAAAATGTTAGGATTCTCAGAAACATGAAGGCTTTGACCATATAATTTCTAGAACAAGATCACAGACATAGTCAGGGCCAACT
Organism: Tupaia belangeri chinensis; assembly: GCF_000334495.1. Classification (NCBI taxonomy): domain Eukaryota; kingdom Metazoa; phylum Chordata; class Mammalia; order Scandentia; family Tupaiidae; genus Tupaia; species Tupaia belangeri. Next base: position 3,426,330 of record NW_006159750.1, read on the forward strand.
GTTTAAAGGCTTTCAAAGCCAGCCAAGCCAATTTAGCATCAATTTAGTACAATCAGCAACTAATGAAAGAGAAATCAGGGTGGCCATAATATGCTCAGGGTTGCTCATGTTGGCGTGAGGAATCATTCTGCTGTGCTCTGCAGGAATAACCTGTCACCACCTTGAATATCAGTAGATCTACTGAGAGAGAATTATATTAAAAATATCAGGCCACAACACTAAGGGCACCAAAGATAAAGAAAGATAGATGACAGAATTTGTTTGCTTTGCACACATATACATGTTGAAAATATAAGCTTTTATTATCACCTTTAATATGGGAGATAATTATTCTGAATAAAGTGTATGTCACTTCTATGAACCCCTACCCTTTCTACCCTGATTCTCTGTCAAAATACCTGAGCCTGTTGAACCCAGGACATTCTGCATGGCCCACAGGAATAATGTTGTGATCCACCCCTATTTAAATGCATGTATTCTTTTTATACTATCTTTGTCAAGTTTTCTGTTCTTTGGGGTTTGGGGGGGTTTGTTTGGTTTTGTTTTTAACTTATGTAGAGGGCACAAGTGCTCCCTGCAGAAAGACAGAATCAAAGAGAGACAGTAAGAAAGTACGAAACCACCCCCTATGGGGGATGGTAATGCTATAATCCCTTCTTCCCCATCTCTCTCTGCTTTCCAGATTTGGGGCATGCCCGCACACATGTTCAGTGTGTTTTTCAAGCTACCAAGTCCAAGATTTAAACCACACTGCCAGTTAATATGGGATCCAGCCACCTTAACCACCATGCTATGGGATGGCCATAAGTTTTCTGTTCATAAAAATTATAGTTAAACTTTAGTTGTCCATTGCTGCAAGCTGCAAGGTGGGGAGAAGACACCTGCATAAATACAGATCAGCTGATTCATTTTGACGTAAATTCCAATTTAGTTGGATTTCATCTCAAACAGGCGCGTGTGCGCGCGCACACACACACACACACACACACACACACACAGAAATGCAGACCCACATATGGTTCATTGGCTCTGCATCCAGCCTGGATCTCTAACTCATCCTCGTGGTTAGTAGTCACAGCAAGATCGTCCAGACATCACTGGATGTTCACTTCAGAATAGAAATGATTGCTAAGATGTATGGTTAATTCTTTCCTCTATTTAGCAAAAGGGTAGGGTTAACATGACAAAATACAGTTATATTATTTCTAAACTACAACTCTTGGGGAAAATGCCATGTCTCAGACACAAAGTACTACAAAAATGATGAAATAGCAATATAATTATTTTTTAAAATTACATTTGGGCCTCTTTTTAATTAGTTTGTTTGACCCCATGGATCTAGTCTGTATGCTAATTTGTATCATGGAAATCAATGATATTCCATTTCAATTTAACCATGGTACTAGAAAGAACTTCTTATCAGAGTCTCCTTAAATCTTTTGAATTCTTCTCTCTGGCTTACTAGGCTGGTTATTAGGTTGTCCATCTCTTTCACTTGTCCAGTCAATCATTCATTTGCTTATTCATTCATTCACTTATGCATCATTTGTTTAACAATATTTAAGTCCTGCTATGCACCAGAAATTGTGCTAAATTTTGACATCAAAAGACAGTAAAATGTGAGCCCTACTTGCAAGGGCTGACAGTTCTAGAGGGATGGTCTCAAGTCTAACAACACCTCCCTCTTGTCAGATTCTGAGATGTTTTATTTCTACTACCACATTTCTAGCTTCCTTTTCTGATCATAGATATCTAATTTATACCCTTAGAATCTTACATCTGAGGCATATTTTAGAGCTGTTTGAGTTTAGCCACTCATTTTAAGTCACAGATTAACTCTCCTTTTTAATAAATAATGATAATGATAATGATAATGGCCACTATTGAGTAAGTGCTTGCCTTGCCATATGCCAGACAGCACGCCAGTCACTTACATGGTCTTGTTTAATCTGCTTAAAATTCTATAATCAGTGGAGCCAGTAGATGGCATGGGTTTAAGGTGCTAGACTCCCACATAGTTGAGTGTGGTTCAAGTCCCATACCTGGTGGCTTGTCTTCTCACTTCCCCTCTCTCTTTCTCTTTCTCTCTCTGGTCAAATTAAAAAAAATAATAATGATAATAAATAAAATTAAATAAATGACTCTAAAAACAAAATCCTATGATCAGTTATTCTCAATTTCCAGATAAACGAACTGAGACTCAGAGAAGCTAACTAGTTTGCATAAACTCATTGCAACTTAAAAGTGTTATCCTTCAACTGGTAGCATCAGCATCGCGTAAGAAAGTTGTTGGAAATTCTGAATCTCAGGCCTGAGCCACACTTACTGATCTGCATTTCAGGTGATTCATGTCCAAATTAAAGTTTGAGAAGCAAGAGGGCTAGATGATAAATGAGAATTTTAACCTTAGGCAGGCTAACTCTTAAGCCCAAGGTTTTTTATTGTTATTTGTTTTTAATCACTTAGTGTTAAA
>NW_006159750.1:3428820-3433261 GCF_000334495.1 Tupaia belangeri chinensis
TATATATATATATATAAATCCCTTGGACAAATTCATATGAGGAGCAGAAAGTTATATAGTATCTCACCTTATCAGATTTTATCAGCATGTATTCTACAAGTTCAAATCATATTAAAATAAGGAAAATCATAAAAGCTTAAACAAGTAGCCTGTTTGATTTCTTTCATCCGTACAATTTAAAAGTGGTTAATATTTGATAGGTTAATAATAAATATTTTAATATAGTATATTGCATTTGGTTATGAATATATCAAACGGAAATACAAAGTGAGCTCCAAAAGATAAACTTTTATTGGACACATGAAATAGAACATAAAATTTGATGGCAATTACCATTTAATCTATTCATGTTTGGAAACGTATTGAAAGAGAAACTCATAACTCAGTTAATTGTTATGAATTATTAATTGCTCATTTGAAAAACGAGTAGAACTGCTCTTGTTGAAAAATTTTTCTTTCTCAGTGGCTTTAACCTTTGTGTCATTGATTTTATGAGAACAAAAGGGAAAGAATGACAGCAAGATTCTAATCGTCTGAAACTAGAAAGTGACAAGAGAGTGAACATCTCAGTGACTATATAAAGGTTAATTGAGATTGAAATGGAATAGGCATTGCTAGTCTCTCCCCCGCATACTTAAATACAATTCTCTGGGGGCGGGCCCCAGGCATCTGTATTTTACAAAACTCTCTAGGCAATTATAATATGCAAACAGGCAGTACTTACACTCTCAGAGATATTTAATCTAGCCATGAATTGACAAGAAAGTAGAACCTCATTTGAGATGTGACCTGGGTGCCAGTTTGCCACCCCTAGTTAGAGTTTGAGGTAAGAGGGTGTACAACTAATATCAAGAGTATTGCAGACCTCAGGCAGCTTAGAAGAACAGTGATTTCTGATCTAAACAGACTAAGATCAGGGAGTTGGATTTAAACATACCTGGTTTAAGTAGCCCCTTCTTTCTCAAAAATCAATGTTGGAAGTTTCTTCTGCTGAGTAAAAAACAAACCTTCAAAAAGTAGAAGCTGTTTTTTTTACTAAATCCAGGGATTTATTTTTTAGTGTCAGCAGCATAACTGCTTTATAATTGATTTTTCTGAAGAGAACTGAAAACTTAAGCCTCCTTAATTTCCTTTATCTTGATATACATGATTAGCATTACTCTGAAATATATTTTACCAGGTTCCCAATTATCATTTTTAAAAAATCAACTTCCTTATTGCCTTCTTGTCTTGATAAAATATTTCTAAGACGGAGAGAAAGGAAGTGTGTATAAAGGGAAAAAATGGCTTCTTTATTTCTGTTGATAGCTTTATCCATCCTTTTTGAAAATTCCTGTTTATGTTCAGTCATTTTTTTTTAAATCGAAGGAGTTATTGAAGTACATTAGCCCCTGTTCATTTTCAGATCTTCAGATTAAGAAGTGAGACTATAATGGACAATGACAGAATTTTTAAAATAATGAAACAAGATGTAATATTTGCAATATAAGCTAATGTTTCTAAATTCTTATAGAATTAACTAATAGTATAGGTGTGTTTTTGTTGCACACTCAACTATTCAGTGTTAAAAAAAGTGAGGCCTTGTTTAGACTCAATTTATTCATTTAAGGTAAAGAACTGGACCAAGTCACTATCGATGAGAATTAAATAATACAATATATTAAAATGTTTAACCCAGATTTTGTCACACAGTGAGATAATAAAACTATAAGTGATAGTACCTGTCCTCAAATTCCATTGAAAGTGGTAGAATTAGATTAACAAACTTAAGAAAACAGTCAAGTTACAAATAAATGATATGATAAAATAAAAGGATTCATTTAAAAAAAGGATATATATAATTTAATACCTATTATGTCTTCTTTTGTGCATGGTTATTTCAAATCCCAATTGTCCTCTATAAATAAAAACTTTTAGTTAAGAATTTTTTCTTGGCATGGCGGTTAAAGTGCTGGACACTACCACATGGCCAACCATGTTTCAAGTCCCAGATATGGTGGTTTGCTTCCTTTCTCACTTTCTCTCTCTCCCTCCCTCTCTCTCTCTCTCTCTGTGTGTGTGTGTGTGTGTGTGTCTGATCAAGTTAAAATAAAAGAATGAATAAATAAAAAGAAATTTTAAAAAATTCTTAAAAAAAAGAATTTTTTCAAAATCAGTGCCTTGCAGTTTTGCAGTTTCCAAATAGTAAAATAAAAAATTCTTTATGATAAACTTTTATCCATTAAATCACCCCAATTCTTCATCAACTTTAGGATCATCCTAAGTCCTGAATACCTGCCTAGAAGACTGGTCTTGAGTTATAGTGACCCCTAAATAGATCAAAAACTAGATGGGGTTCTCCACTTGCACATAAACTAATTCTCAGGAGTGAAGATTAAATAGTTACAATCCATTGAGCCACCATCAGATGTATTGGATACTTTACTGTTTTCAGGTTGATCTCTGTTGGCACCCTTAGGGATTTGTATGTGAGAAATGTGTTCAGTTCTCTCATTCTTTTTAAGAACACCTCAGGAGACGTTTCACAGGGTTATTTAGTTATTCTTAGCAAGTTCATGTTATGTGCTATTTTTCAGCAAAGTTAAGATTTCTCTTCTTAGACTAAAAAGATGTTCAAATTGAAACTCTAACTAGAAAATAGGTTTATTCCTGCAGACAATTTTTTTTTAAGTATAAGTAACAATTTACCCATATGTCATACTGCCCTTGAAGAAATGAGGCTGAATGTTCATAGTGAACCTAAAGGGGTTTAGGAACAGAGTTAATACTTCTACAATCCTAACAACATCAACACAAAATGTAAAAATGAGGAGATATAACTTCCAAAGTATAAGGAAAGTGTAAGTGTGACTATCTTTAGCAACACAGGATTTGATGTCGGGAGTCAGCCATCTTGGCTGAGTCTACATTTGAAATGTGTTGTCCCCCTTCACCTTATGTTGACATGACTTTTTAAGTTTTGACATGCATGTACATGTCATTGAAACTACATGATGAGTGAAGAACCAAGGAGAGAGAGAAACAGTGTAGGAATACTCTGAAGGGGCCTGATAGCAGTAAAGACCATGGGTTGAAGGGTTTATGAATGAATAATCAAACAGCGATCATTTGAGCCCTGCACTATCTTAGGTGCTTTATAAGATACAAAATAAGTTTAACATAGCTGGTGTTCTCAAGGATTTTTACGTAGGGAGATTGGAGTAAAACTTGTGACACCATAGAGTGAAACAATGGTTTCTTGTCCAGAACAGTTAAGCCACTTCTAATGGTTCTGGTTATAAAACAAAACTAGGAGAATATCCTAGGTCTATTCTAGCCAAGTAGTTAATTATTGTACAGTGGTTGGAATCCTCTTACCAAGTATGTCTTGTTGAGTGCATGTTATAACCTCTTTGAACTAAGATTCCACTTCTCTAAAAACAGATGATTCCACCTTCTGAGGCTACTAGGGAATTAAATGAAATGCCTTTAAACTGCTGACCCCAATTCCTGGGGTAGCGTAAGCACCAGAAGTGATAGCTGTTACTGGTATTACTCTACAATAAGCAAAAACTAGTAGATAACTTCTATAAATAGTTAGGAAGGATTTGCAATCATCAGTGTGAATGATTAAACCTAAGGATGGAGACTCCAATCATGAATGTTGGTCTTGAAGCAGTATTTGACAAGGCAGTAATTATGTGTGCCCATCAGAAAAACATGAAAAATTTCTTGGTGGACAGAGCCTTTAATATGGATTCCTTTAAGTTCTAAGATTCAGTGGGAAGTGGAAGTATCATAAAGGTAAAAAGTCGAAAGTCCTTCCTTTACTCAGGAGGTTTCTGATATCCCTGACTGTGTTCTAGAGAATACCTGAAGCCCCCAGCCCAGCTTAGGATTCTTGAAAACCTCCCTCTGGGTCCTCTGAGAGTATGGAGCTCCATGCAATGTGGCTTCTTTCCCTGACTAGTTCAGTACTTCAAAACAATGGTCCGCATTAGCAATTGTTATTCTCTGTGTCCAGTTTCAACGAGAATTTTATTATTTCGTAAAACTGCAGAGCAAACTTTAAGTTGGTTAATAAACCTAAAAGTAAAGGTAATCTTTTATCTCTCTTTAATCAAGAAGGCAAGGCATTCTCTGTTCCTAGCTCCAAGTTTAAAATCAGTACTGAAAATAATATTCCTTTAGAGCATGAACTCCCATCTAAAACTTCATCCAAAAAGGGACAGTCTAAAAGGACACTGCAAACACGTTTTCTTTTAAAAAAAGACAAGAGTTCACTGGGGATCTTTTCTTCCCTCAGCAGGTACCTAGTTTCTGGCTACAAAAGTACACATTACCCACTGAAGAGTGTGTTTGAAAACATGACTGGAAGATCATAACCAAAGCCCCCTGGGGAGTTTCTTTAGTCCAACATAAGTCCAATTTTTTCCTCCAATGTGCTTAAAATTTTCCTGCT
>NW_006159750.1:3433292-3464504 GCF_000334495.1 Tupaia belangeri chinensis
TGACTACATCTTTTTCAACTGCCATGACCTTGATAAACAGGAAAGATGGATACCATGTCCAAAAAGAGGTTAAACTCTTACAAATGAATATATCTATATCACAAATGCTTTATAAATTAAGTCACATTCAGAACTATTTCAGTAATAAACACGCTGTGTATCATCAGTGTGCTTGGGCATTTCACACAAATTATTTCATTTATTCTCCTAATATCCTTGCAAAGATGTGTTAGCATACCCATTTTATAGATAAGGAAACTAAGACTCAGAATTTAGTCCATTCAAACTAATAGGTGATAGACTTCTAGTAAAACAGACATAAATATGACTCCTTCCCCATATACCAGTCAAACCCATTGAGATGGATCCAGGGGGACCAGCAGTTAGTGTAATGGCTATGTCGCTGGACTCCCATGTAGTCGACCGCGGTTCACATCCCAGACCCGGTGGCTTAAAACTCACACTGGGCGCATGTGCATGCATGCCCAAGATCCCGAGAGGAGAATGGAGGAGAAAGGATTGTGGCGTGGCCATCCCCCCTGGGGGGTGATTTTTCTCTTTCTGTCTCTATGTCTCTCTCTGTCTATCTGGCGAGCGCACGTGCCCTATGGCAAAAACCTTTCAAAAAAAAAAAAGAGATAGATCCAACACTGATCCACTTTTTTTTGGTAATTATTTATTAATTTTATTTATTATTACTATTGTTATTATTTTAAGCTTGATATAGGGTATGTGTGCTTCCCAGAGAGAGAGAGAGAGGGAAAGTGAGAAAGCAAGCCATCAGGTCCAGGACTCAAACTGTGGTCAGCCATGCAAGAGTCCAGCACTTTAACCACCATGCCACCTGCTGTCCCCCAGCAAAGACCCACTTTTCAATGCTCCTTTAGAGCTTGAAGGATAATAGGAGCTTGCACTGTTCTAATCTTGGACCACAGCCAGCCTAGGATCAGTTTGCTTCCAGTGAGATGGAAACAACCCTTAGTAATCATTAATGGAAGTGTTCAAGAACACAAACAATGCTATACAACAGAGAAAGAGCCTTCTGGATAAAAACAGGCATCGACTGACAAGACTCACTAACTCTCTTTCACGATCACTTTATCAGCTGCCAACAGGAGCAAATGTTTATTCACTGCCCTCTATGTGCAGTGAATTTATTTCTCAATATCAACAACTAGTTCACCCATGCAAGCAGGTAAAACTCAAGATTCCCAGTTCACAAGACTGATGCTTAGAGGCACGCAGAGGAGGGACCACACCGAACCGCACAAACACGAAGGAGGGTGCAGCTCCTACCCTTCACACAGGCCTAGGAAAAGAATGCAGTTGTTCTATGGATGCAAATCATGCAATTGAAGTCAAAAATCATGTGCTTTTTCACACACACACACACACACACAAATTACTCAAACTATTCATGAAATTATTTTCTAACCAATTCCTTAAGCCTGTCAAAACTTCTAATACATAAATATTAGTTGGTGGCTCAATTAGCAGACCCTATGTCACTTCACAAATTAATACCCCAAAGAAAGAAATAGCATGCATAAATAGATGTCATATATTTAGTCACTGGGTCATATATATGACAGAAGTCATTTTATTCAACATCATCATCGTGGCAGGCACTTTCCATCATCTTATTTCATCTTTGTAACATCTCTATAACAGAAGATATCACTGTCTACATTTTTTTTGTTTTGTTTTCCATAGGGGCATGTGTGTTCACCAGAAAAAGATGGAGACAGGGAGAGGAAAAGTGAGAAATCACTCCTAGAGGGGGATGGCCACACCACACTCTCCTCTCCTCTGTTGTCCTCTCAGGATTTGGGGCACACATGCATTTGCGCCCAGCATGATTTTCAAGATACCAGGTCTGGGACTTGAACTGCAGTTGGCTGTATGAGAGTACAGCATTCTAAACACCATGCCACCTACTGGCCCCTCATTTTGTGCATTTTACAGATAAGGAAACTTAACTTGGAGAGGCTTACAGAAGTGTGAGGTCATGGAATTAGAAGAGAACAAAAAAATGAGGCTCAAATTCGGTATTCTTCCTTTCCATATAGTCATTGCTTAGGTGCCTTGCACAGAGCACAGAGCTATGGTGACTCAGTGGTGAGCCTCATAGAGAAGCTGAGGCAAGAAGTGAGGCATTTGAAGAAGAGTGTTGGACATCAGACACTTCCATGAAAACTTTCAGAAGCAGTAAAAGTCATTATTCATAGTGTTCTCCTATAGCCTAGTGTGGTGCTCCTCAGGGTCAAATGACCCTGAATGTTTGATGCTGGAAACAGAAAGGTGCCTGTCTTTTCAAATGCAGCAGCTTGCTCTTCTTCAACAGCTGTGTTAGTGCTTGTGAAAAGGAATAAATGCCTGCTATCCTGTGAGGGCCCGATATTCTCAGACCGGCAGAGCAACTACAAAGTGGCTGTGCTCTGCAGCTCTGTGGTGAAATGGAAAGTAACTGCCATCCTCTGCAGCCATTTCTGTGAAATGAGGTGACAGCATTGCCTACCTTGGCAAGAACAGTGGGTGGAAGAGCCTTTATCCTGGTGGCACCTTTCATGATGTCACATCAGTACTACATGGTCAGGCTCTCTGCTGTCCTGGAGACACGGGATGGCAAGATTTCTCTTCATCACCAAATCGTTAGCTGCTAGTGGCAGACACACTGGCTCAACCCCATGTCCTATGCCTGTCATCTGGAGAGTGTATGAGGAGATGTAGAAACGGCCCAATATAGTGGCCGTAAATGCTAAAAACAGGGTTTTTGAATACATAGGGAGGTGTCAAGGAATAGCCCCCAATGAGGTTTGGAAGAGATGTACCCATTTTAAGAACAGATAGGAATATTGTCCCCAAGCCATAATACAATGACACATGATGAGGTGAGGCAGGTCATTTCATCTGAAAAACTGAAAACCATCTTGATGCAAAGGGGGATGATGAGAGATGCAGGCCAAGAAACGGAGCAGTGGAAAACATTGTGGAATCATCTAGGACTTCAAGTGGGGTAAATGGATCTACCTAGAGCAAAGTGAGATGACAGAGTGACTCGCAGAGATTCTTGATGTCTTTCTAGAGCTGATCTGATAGCTACAGGATCACTTGGCTGTGAAATACTTGACTTACCAAAATGATAATCCCTTAGACACCAAGCAGAAGTCTATATGCTACTTTCAAACTTTTGAAAGAGAGGATAGGATTTGGATACAAAAAGTTATTTCACTATACTGGTTTTAAAATCTGCTGTAGGCCCATGACTAATCTGAGAAACTCTAATAATATAGGATCATTCTCACTCAGGCAAATCTGACATACCTTCCTGAGGGCTCCCACCAGAACCAAGTGGACCCACCAAGGAGCTCAGCATGCTTGCTTAATGGGACTTCTGTTTAAATTTTAGAGTACTTTTGATGTAGCCATAGTTACCACGTAGTTACCACACTGCACCTCATCCAACCTTACCCCCAACACAGGTTGAAGTATTGTGTGCCAACTAGGGAACTCTATAACCCAGGGTTAGTCTTGCATTAGTCTTGGCTTTGTCTGACTATACAATACAATACTGTCGCTTACACAACATCACATAAGAAATCAATCCCTGAAGTGGGTGACATTTGTGTTTTGATGGACCATAGCTATGAAAGACTTCACCATAAAATCATTATCCATGAGACTTCACTGATACATGAGGTCTTATGTCCATGGTATTACCTGTTGGTAGTATTGTATGATACAAATTAATGCCCAATTGAATTAATAATTCTTCTGCAGAAATGCTACATATAATACCATTCACACATGTAAGAAATATCTTTCTTTTTCATTCTATCATTAGAACAAAAAATAAATGTACTAGCATTTCTAAGTCATATTATTTGAAGAAAACACAAATCTTAAACCTCAAACTTATCTTTCCAAAACAATCCTTTGGCTGTGTTAGGTGCATTCACATAAAATTATTCCAATCTGTTCGCCTTCATTAGGAAAGCATTCTTGGAGAAAAAATAATGGCCACCAAAAGCAGCATCCAAATTGGAAGGAAACACCATACACCTAGTGCTCAGCTTATTTTCTGGTATGAATTTCTGGCTCTTTTGGTACAAGTCCCCAGTCCAATACTATAACTACAAAGAGTAGCACGTTTCAAGGGAAAAAATCTGGAAGTAATGCGTTAGAATTCCATGTATGCCTTTCACATTTGCCAATGTGCATGGCACTGTGCTTAGTGCTTTAGATGATACAGAAATACGACTGCTTTCCCAGTGTGGTGATTGTTCAATATGCTATTTTTCTCAGCTAACATAGAATTTAGAAATATTATTTAATAGTGTACTTAATTATAATGTAAATGTGTCTATAGGATATTCATGTAATGACCCAGACAAATAGATTTTTCTATTTTTAAGGGTTTTTTTAAGTTATCTAGAAAATGCTATTCATTTTTTATCTGATAATAATTTATTTTTTATTAAGTTTTTATAACAAGAAAATTGCAACCTTCTTTTATAAATATTACAGTTTGAATCATACATAAGCTGCCAGAATAAATTATTTATATCAGTAGACTTATGAGTTTATAGTGTGAGGATGTGTTTGCCTCCTAATGTATTAGAAAATTATGAATATAATACTTTGCCATAATAGCTAAGAAGCAAAACATTAATTTCTTGGCTTTATGTGTTATGAGTACTGTAAGGAAATTTTTTGAAGAATTTTTTTCATTTGTATGTCCCAGAATCCTTAGTTAGAGATATTAGAAGATGATCCCATCCTCAAGATGGTAAGTTTTTATCCTTAATAATAGAGAAAAAGGCTTAGTTCCCCATTAAAAGTTGATCTCATTTGCTCTAATAGCCCAAGTGCAGATATATTCAATTTCAACATGTTCTCATCTGAAAGTTTGAGAGTGTTATTCACCATATGTCTAATGTCAAATAATAAAACACACAGAACAATAAAAAAGCTGGTTCCCAATCCCCTTACTTTCAATCTATTAGTCAGATTAATGGGGATGACACATTAGTTCCACTGTTACACCACTCCAGTGGCAATCTTCTAAAATTAGGAACTGCCAATCTGGGGGAAGCAAAAGAACTCTATATCATTTTAAATTTTACTTCAGCCTACTCTGAAGCCATTAGAGGCGATTAAAGGAGATCGCTAGCCATTATATTCAGCCCAGTAGTCTTAAAGTTCAAAAGGTAAAAAGCACTTTTCACCATAAATAAACTGAGAGACAAAATTATTTTCAATGAAGTTTCAATTCCAGTGAAAATAAAGTAGGTAATTACATTTGCTATTACTGAGGTCACTGACTTCATTGACCATTTGGCTTAAAACGAAAAAATAGGTGTCATTTACAGCATGGACAGAAATGAGCTAAGTGTCCACTGCTTCCTTTTTAAAGTCTTACAAATTCGGTTAATTCTCGTATTAACAATCTTTAGGAAACAATGACTGACAAAGTAGCCGGATGGCCTTTCTGAGGCTGAACAACTCAGGAAACATTTGATGTCTTGCCATTAATCACCATTGCCCTATTACCTTACTTGCCCCTTTCCACATGATGATTTATTGCATGGTTTGTTTTTTGTTTGTTTGTTTGGGTTTCTTGTTTGTTTTTTGTTTTGTTTTTGCCATAAGACAAGTGCACTTGCCAGAGAGAGGCAGAGAAAGGCAGAGTCCTCTCTCAGGTGGGAGGGCTACCCTACAATCCCTTCTCCTCCAGTCTCCTCTTGGGCTTTTCAGCACACATGCATACGTGCTCAGCATGATTTGCAAGCTGGGTCCAGGATTTGAACTGCAGTCAATCATATGGGAATCCAGCACTTCAACCACTATACCACGTGGTGGCCTCCATGGCATAGCATTTTTGCATGCCAAAGGCAGTGGGCCAAATTTATCCTAATTTCTACAGGTTTTCTATATGCAGAATTTTATTTGCCATATATAAATTTTATTTTGAGGTTGGAAACATTATTTCCTGGTAAAGAATATAATTTAATTTTTCCCTAATTTGGTTCTCCTTCTACAATCTCAGAAGAGATCAAAACACTTTACGACATGGGACAGATGCTGTTTTAGAGTCATTTTCAATGCATATTGGTTGATTTTTTAAAAATTTTTATTATTCTCTTTTACCTCTGAAAAATGCCACTACTGGATTTTGAAATAACATTGGCTTACACTATATATTATTACCTGAAGGGGATCAGAGAGAAAAAAGAATAATTCATCTCTTGTCTTCTTTTGCAACTTTGCAAAGACTTATAAGTATATTGTTCAAAAAGAGAGAGAGTTTGCATTTAATTTGATCTGAATCTTAAACCTAGGATAACTTTATTCATATGTCCTTTGTAAAACCCAGATTCATTTGTGTTTTGTTTTCCTAACATAAGAGGGCATTCGCTTCGGGTGATGCTATTCATTCAGCCTCAAAATAGAATACTGTACTTACTCTCTGAAGATCCTATTCTCTACATTCACAGCTGCAAGAGCGTCTTTGAAAATACCCTTGCCAGTAGACAGAGATGTCAGCCTAAAAAAAGGAAAGAAAAGGTGGGAGTGGGAGCAAGGCAGTAGTAGAAAATAAGTTGCCAAGAGGAGGAAAAAAAACCCTATATTTTCAATGTGAAGTTATTTCTATTATGTTGGGTCATTCAGAATTATTCACAGTCAAGATTAATGATCTTTCCAGGTAGGGCTAGGACTTAGCAGCCTCATCACTAGTTTCTTGTGACAAAATTCATTATGCAGTGATGCTAGCAGGAAGCCAGTAGGGGAGAGTTTGCTAAAACACCTTCTCGGAATGGAGTGCTTTAACCTAGAACACAGCACGCAGGAGCTGTTCCAGTACACGGTTTTGGAATGTTGAATAAAAGTGTTCACAGCAGCATTTTATAAAGGAGCCAGCCAGGTACTCCTGGAGCTAATTATTTGCTTGTGGATTTTCCAGTGGGGGATTTAAAATCACAAATGAGTACCCCCTCTTTCCAACTAGCCAGATGTACACTCAAGGAGTGCAAGTGAATTTATGACGTCAGAGTAGAATTGTGGCTTTTCTTTCCCCTAATTTCTCTCTTTGTCTTTTTCTATTTCTTTAAAATACTGAGAGTAGATTTTCTTTGCCAAGAGGAAAAAAAAAAAAGTCTCTAAAAAATCATTCTCGGCACCATGAGCATGCAGGCTGAGGCCCATTTCATCTGGGGCAGAGTTTCAGAGTCACAGATGGCTAGTCCTGGTCCTGGTCCCATGCTTCATGAAGCTCAGCCCATGCTTAGTGCCTTGCAACTAAGCTGTGCCCACACAGTGCCAGGCTGACAGTTCATGGCAGCGCACTCACAGGTCATTAGCAGCCTCGTTTACCATCACATTGTCCCTCTGTTTTTTTGCTCATGAAGAGGTGAACCAATTCCTCCTCAGCTTTCCTTTTAGCACTAAGAGATAATATTTTATCAGGCAGGACAGATTTTTACACTTTGAAATAACTTTGGCAATTAAATCTCACAAAGAAATTCAATAGTTTCCTATTTGGGATATGAAATTATTTCCTCTATGGCCCTTGGATGAATATTGACTTCTCACGAATATTTATACTCTCGGCATCTTAGCTGCACCGCCAGGATAAAAGGCAGCTCCATGTGAAATAATGGCTGTAATTATTTGATAGGTTCATTTTCTGACAGCAGTACATCCTTCAGCTTTCACTTTTACACCATACTGGAAATTAGAAGGTAGCCTGGCTGTGGCAACCAATGCCGGAAACTGTCCATCCATCATGAGGAATGATCTTTGCTCAGAGGGGAATTTTCTGCTGGAGTGCCAAGTGCGTAATATTCCCCTGGAGCAAGGCTGCATAAAACAACGCTGTGGTGACACATCCTGTGATATTTAACTCTAGAGGGTCTGGCTGTTCAATGCACTGGGTCACTAATTGCGTTCTATAGTGAACATCCGCTCTTAAAGGCCACAAGGTCAGAAGAGTTTTTCTAATCCTGGGGTAGAAGAGCAATTTAAAAGCCATCCCAACCAGGAGAGCCTCTACACAATCCATTATTCCTGCCCTATTTTTAGGCCTTTCAAGGGTGGGTGCTGGGTAAAACAAACCATAGACACCATCAGTTTATTCAATAAATGTATGTGAAGCATGAATCCTGTGCCGGTTGCGATTCTGAGGATCCCGTGGGAACAGGAAGGCATGGACTTGGCTCTCAAGGAGTTTGTGTGCTGGTGTGGGGCTTATGAAAACAGGCAAAGGGTTAACAGTGGTCCGAGAAGCCTGTGGACCGTACAGTCAGCAAAGGCCTTTCTGAAAAGGTCTTCAGCTGATACGTGAGCACTCAGGAAGAGCCCATCATGGCAAGTTCTGGAGGAAGAGTGCTCCAGTCTGAGGAAACACCTCCTGCAGAAGCTAAAAGGCAGGAAGGAGCTTGACCAGATCAAAAAATAGAAGGAAGGCTGGAGCATAGTAAAAGATAGGTGGTCTGAGATGAGATGGGAAAAGGGGAAAGATACCAGGTCACCAGTCCTTGAAGGCCAGAAGGACGAGAGCTGTGGAGCTTCTTCTAAGTATAGTGGGTGTTGAGCAGGAAAGTGGTATGATATAAGAGTTTAAATAAAACATAAAGCCTCTGACCATTGCATGAGCAATGAATTGTAAAGGGGGGCAAAAAGACTGAGTGGAAACAACAAGACTACAGTATTTCTGGTGAGAGGTACTAGAGGTTCAGGCTGTGCCGGGGGCAAGGTAGGTAATGAAAATGGATGCATTCAGCAGTCTGTGCAATAGTTTATGCCTGCCTTTGCTGAGAAATTCTGCAGAAAATCTAAATTTTGAGGTGGTCTACAGCAGAGATGTGCTTTTTCTGTTTTCTTGTGCCCTCTCTGTATAGTGCCTTGTGATGGTTTCTATCTGTTTCTGCTTAGTGAAGGAAGAAACAGAAACAAACGTTTATGGCATTCCAGCATGTGGACATAAGAGCACAGTTATAGGCAAAATAGCAAAATAGCAAAGTGATATGGTCCACAGAACTGAATGGGATCCCGGGCTCTGCCACCGACTACCTGTATGATCTTAACATGTTTTATTTCCCTTCCTTAAGTCTTGGGAATACTATAAGCAAAAAGTACCTACCTTTTAATATTGTCCAGGGGATTGAATAAGCCAGGGTGTAAAAAGAACTTCAGATGCCTGGCACAAACCAATTACTCAAAAAATAAATGTTGGCTTTTGTTATTATTGTGGCTTGACCAATCCCTCCCCTAATTTTGATACATCTTGACATATCAGCATGGGCTTTTCCTTTGAGTTACCAAGCAGGAAGATTGACTCTGCAGAGACATGCACACACACACACACACACACATGCACACACACACACACTCCTTATAAAGAGGAACTATATTTATGAAGTTCTTGTGACTTGCCAGATGTTTCATAAATAATTGCATCTCATTTAGGCCTCTCTATAATCAAATGGTTACTATTTTTTGGTCAGTTTTTTATTTGTTGATATCTAGTCTCATCTGAAAAACCATCTTCACAAGTAGAAACATGTGTCTCTTTTACAGATGTGGAAGCCAAGGCTTAGGGATTACTTGCATGCCAAGGTCCCATAACTAGTGAGTTGAAAAGCCAAGCTGTGACTTTACAGCTTTATGACTCCACAACTCTTATTACTTTTCCTAAAGAGTGGATAAAGAATAAACTGTTCCAGAGACCAGCAGTTAGCGTAATGGCTATGTCGCTGGACTCCCACGTAGTCGACCACGGTTTGAGTCCTGGACCCAGTGGCTTAAACTCACGCCGGGCTCATGTGTGTGCGTGCCCAAGATCCTGAGAGGAGAATGGAGGAGAAGAGATTGCGGCATGGCCATCCCCTCTGGGGGTGATTTCTCACTTTCTATCTCTGTCTGTCTCTGTCTGTCTGGCAAGCGCACACGCCCTATAGCAAAAACCTCTACAAAAAAAAAAAGAATAAACTGTGCCAGGGACCAGCAGTTAGTGTAATGGCTATGTCGCTAGACTCCCATGTAGTCGAAAGCAATTCGCGTCCAGGACCCAGTGGCTTAAAACTCACACCGGGGCACATGTGCGTGCATGCCCAAGGTCCCAAGAGGAGAATGGAAGAGAAGGGATTGCGGTGTGGCCATCCCCCCTGGGGAGTGATTTCTCACTTTCTGTCTCTCTGTCTCTCTCTGTCTGTCTGGCGAGCGCACGCACCCTATAGCAAAAACCTCTCCCCCGCAAAAAAGGAATAAACTGTTCCAGGCTGCCTCTATTTGCTTCTTAGATTCATCTTCAAATAAACCAAGAAATTAGATTTCTCTCTTCTTTGTCCCATGCCAGCCCCAGCTTTCAGTGGGCTTGACTTTTTTCCAAATAAGAACTCTTCAAGGTGCCAGCAGGTGGTGTGGTGGTGAAGGCACTGAATTCCCACATGGCCAACTACAGTTTGAGTCCCAGACCCAGCAGCTTGAAAAACACTTTGTGTACCTGCATGACCAGAATCCCAGTAGGAGAGTGAAGGAGAGGAGATTGGTGTGGCCATCCCCCCCTCAGGGGTGATTTCAAGTTCCCTCTCTCTTTCTGTTTCTCCCCAGCAAACAAACATGCCCTGTGGCAAAAAGCTAAAAAAATTTTTTTAATGTTCTGAGCTAGATTCCTAGCCTAGTTAGCATATATTGATCATGCATTTTGGCAAGTCATTAGGCAAGTACCCATCATCAACATGCTTGCGTTCTGTACTTTTTAGGAAATAAACTTATAAATTTTGGAAGTCACTGAAAATCCTTTACTTTTTTATGTGATCATTCAATCTTATTTGACTATTCTTTCATTATTGCTCTTGGTGATATAGAAAAGAATCTATTGATGTTAGCATTGCAAACTAAATCTATATCCTGTAGTTTATAACTTGGTCATAAAAATTCATTTATCTTGAAATCTTGGCATGATATTTTTTACTGACAAAGTTTTTATTACAAATTTTCATCTTAGTTATGTAATTCTAGAAAAAGCAAGACACAATTTCAGTACATTGTACCTTTTTTTCACTTGTTCCCAGAAAACTGATGAATTTAAATAACAAATAAATAATCTGTAATATTAGTTAACATATTTTTAGCTATTTAAGCATTAGATCAAAGAAAGTGTAAGATTTCTCAGTAGGCAATTGTCAAAAACCAAAATGTACTTGTATTTCACAAGATTTTTTTTTCAGACTACTTGCTACCTGGTATATATGAGACAAAAGCCCTGATAGCTTTAGGAATAGCTTCCATGTGTTTATTAAATTATAATCTGTATTCTTGCTTCATCGTCAGTGTCTTGGTCCTTTTTGTGTTGCTATAATAGACTGCCTGAGACTGGATGATATATAATGAGCAGAAATTTATTTTCTTACAGTTCTGGAGGCTGGAAAGTCCAAAATTAAGACACCAGCATATGGCAAAAACTTTCTCACTATTTCATCACATAGCGGAATGCAAAAGGACATTCACAAATAGGCAAAAGGGAGCCCAACCCACTCTTTTATAACAGAATTAGTCCTACTCATGAGAATAGAGCCCTCATGGTCTAATAATTCTTCAAAAGTCCCCCATCTTAATATTATTACAATGGCAATTACATTTCAATATGAATTTTGGAAGAGACAAACATTCAATCCATGGCAATCCAGTAATTCTAAAAATTGGCAGATGCCGACAACACAGAGAAAATGCAATCTATTTATTTTTAGATATATTTTCATTTTGGTGGATTTGAAAAATTGGGGGTTATGCTGAAAATATATACTTTTCTCATAGCTATTGAAAAAGAGTTTCCTGATAATCATTTTCCAAAATTAAAACTACTAGTAGATGGGGCCAGCAGGTGGCGTGGTGGTTAGGCACTGAATTCACACATGGTTGACTGTGGTTTGAGTCCTGAACATAGGGGCTTGCTTTCTCATGTTCCCTCTGTCTCTGTTTCTCTAATAAACAAATAGAATTAATTCTTTAAAATAAAACTAAAGGCTTCAGTATTTAAGTGTGAAGTAACAGTCTTACTCTTAACTAAGTATACTTTAAGTTGTTCATTTCTTTCCTTCTATTTAATATAAGTAGAAGGAGTACCAGCAGATGGCATAATGGTTACATCACTGGGCTCCCACATAGTCAACTGCAGTTTGAATCCCAAACCCAAGGGCTTGAACCTCATGCCAGGCATATGTGCATATGTGCCCAAAATCCTGAGAGGAGAATGAGAAGGGATTGTGGCATTGTCATTCCCCTGGAGGGTGATTTTTTTGTTGTCTCCCTGTCTTTCTCTGTCTCTCTGGTGAGTGCACATGCCCTATAACAAAAATCTCTCAAAAATAAAAACTATATTTATGTAGAGGCATCAGCTTTACACACTGAAGAAAAAAAAAAAAGAAAAATCAACAACAAAAAACCTGTTTCCTATTCCCTCCCCTTGTGAATTTGTGAATCTTATTTCTTCACCATCTGTGAATAAACTACTTTTCTTTGTCTTGTTAAAGCCAGGCAGGCCATAGCCTAGACTTTGGAGTATTTGAACTCTATAGATAGATTTGAGAAACATAAAGATCTATAACCTGCAACATCATTAGCACAAAGGAGTTGCTTGAATTAACAGGTCAAGATCTGCCTGAAAAAGATCCTAATAGGCTGGAGTGGTGTGCAGCTGGAGGGAAAAATAAGCACCGCACTGACAGGAGTGGCTTGGACTCATATGAAGGGTCGTTGTGGCAGTGACAAGAAGTGGGAATCCTGGGAACATAGGGGCAATGGAATCAAAGAACTTTAGGTTATCCAAGTGGCCTACATGGAACGATCCATAAAAAGAAAACAAGGAGACCCTGGAAGATAATTCTAGTTAAAATCATCCAAGTGGGATCACACAGCATCCCAAGCAGCATCACTACAGACACAAGAAGTGTTTGTTCCCATGCAGGGTCTTAGCTTTGGCCTCAGGACAAGTCTCAATGGTAATTGGGTGAGTGCAATAGGTAGACGATCTGCCTCTCACCATTCTGCACCTTTTCATGAGGTGTGCATGAGATTCATTCATTGTTCTGATCCTTGGAATAAAATAGCCTAGGCAGAAGCTAAATCCAAGATACAGTTTTACTATGAGAGTTTGGAGGTTTTCAACTTTAAATGTGATTCCTATCCCAATATATGGCCAGCTGGAGATGCTCAGCAAGGACAGACATTACATTTCTCGGTAGATTTATGCAGGTGTTTTTCTCCCACTCAGCCCACCCCCATATTCCTCTCTGTCTCTGTCCTCTTGGCCTCTCTCTCCCTGCTGCTCTCCTCTTCCCCACAGCACAAGAAACAGAGGAATAGGCATTAGAAGCTGCTAAGCAAAGGGACTTTTTTGAAACCACTACTTGGAGGCAGTAATGAAAATTCTGATATTTTCAATTATATTCATGAGAATAATTTACTTCTTCCATGACCTTAGCAATGCGGAAGTTCTGGGACCAGCCCTGGTATAATGGCTACATCACTGGACTCCCATGTATTCGACTGCGGTTTGAGTCCTGGACCCAGTGGCGTAAACTCATGCCGGGTGCGTGTGCATGCGTGCCCAAGATCCCAAGAGGAGAATGGAAGAGAAAGAATTGTGGTGTGGCCATTCCCCTGGGAGAGTGATTTCTCACTTTCTGTCTCTCTGTCTTTCTGGTGAGCATATGCACCCCACAGGAAAAAAAAAAAAAAAGAAAGAAAGAAAGAAAGAAATGCAGAAGTTCCTTTTAAAACACTAGAAAAAAATTATTGAGAACTTCTTATGATGTTCCTAACAAAAAAACAGATGCTTAGGATTCAAAGATAAAAACAGATGTCTGAAAATAGAAAGATAAAAGAGATGTCGACTGCCCTCGAGGAGCAATGCTAATAGGCAACAAGCATAGCTCAGGGTGGACACTGAGGAGAGGGATGAGACAATGGCATTTTAGTTGAGGAGACAATAAATGCACTGGAAAAGAGTGTTTGTTGTAGCTTTTGAGGAGTCAAAGCTTAATGTTTAGTGAAGGACTTTCTGGTTACCAGGCATTGTTCGAGTTTTATGTATATCTCATTGAATCTGCATAAAAGTAAAAGTCATATGGGGTAGATGCCAGGTATTAGATTATCTCCATTTTAGGATTAGCTCCGTAGCCTACTTGTTAGGAGAATCAGACCTCACACAGCTAACCACAGTTTGAATCCCAGCATCAGTAGCTTAAAACACATGCCAGGTATGTGTAGGTGCATGCCCCAAAACCTAACAGAACGAAGAAATGGAAGAGAAGGAATTGCAGCATGACTACACCCCATTGAGGGGTGCTTCCCCTACTCTACCCTGCACTGTCTCTCTCTGGTAAGTGCACATGCCCATTGGCAATTAAAGAAATACGATTACTATTTTTAAGAATGACATAAAAATGGGTTGAATGATTCACACAAGATCACCCAGCTAGCATCTGATGGAATCAACATTTAATGCAGGCTGTTCAAATTATGTCTACATTTGTATCTAGATCATCTATTATAAGGCTTCAAAGGCAGGAGAGCATCCTGGTGCCAGAGAAATCCTCATAGAAGGGGCTATCTATGAACACCTTGAAGGACAGGTGGAGAGTTTAGGGAAGGCCATATCGGGATAGAGACAGTACCACAGGGTGAAACTGTGGTGGTCAAAGGACAGGAGGGCAGGGTGGGACAGTGCTTTGGAAGCAGAGAGGTAACAGCTCTAACCCTACTTGTGTGCTGTTCAGTCACTGCAGTGACTTGAGAGGTTCTACAGATACCCCTTAAAGGGGAAAAAATAAAAAATACCAATTCTACCAGGTTATTAGATATATTTAGTGATATAATAATTAGCACTTACTTTATTTTATTTAATTTTTTTGAGAGGTTTTTGCTATAGGGTGCGTGCACTCGCCAGAAAGGCAGAGAGACAGAAAGTCACCAGGTCTGGGTTTCGAACCATGGTCGACTACATGGGAGTCCAGCAACATAGCCATTACACCAACTTCTACATTAATTTTAATGGTGGATGTGTTTAAGACAGTGAATTTATTAGGTAGGAGTATAAAGTTCACAGTACAGAGTAAAAGCAGTGATAGGGCGATTCTGATCCCCTTTTGGACAGGCTGATTACAGTAGGACCCAGTTAGCAGGCAGGAGCCATTGAAGGCTGTGAGGGAGAGAATGAGTAAGAACTCTGAAAACACTAGGTGAGGAAACTCAATCTGGCTATAGCACTTCTGTGAAATTTAATTTAGGGGAGAAAGAATAAACAGTTGGAAAGCTATTTAAGAACTGGAAAGGAAGTAATGGATATGGAATACGTGGGTTTTCTTCTATTTACTTCATTTATTCATTCACTCAGAAATACTCAGATATTCATTGAGCTCGTCTGTTACTAAGAGCTGTTCTAGGCATTACAGCAAAGAACAGTCAAAATCCTTATCTTCATGGAGCTTACATTCTAAAATAGCTCCTTCTGAACATGAACGTACCTATTATTCAAAAAATTAAGAATAACAAAAGCTGAGAAAAGTGAAAAATGTTAGAAGATAGTATAAAAGTATATCATGCGATTTTTCTTTAGTCCACTCAAATCGTGTTCATCACTACTTAATCTAACTTGGCCTGCCTTAGACTGCTTCAAAGAGACACTCTAAAGTCTTTTCCCTGTGATTTAAATAATGTGCACAGCCTCCCAGTTGTATCCAAACAAATGCATATTTTTTTTTCTTTCTGCTGCTCCATCTGAGAGTCCCTGAAGACACAGCATCCATTTCCTGCCAGACTCGGATTTTGGTCTAAGCAGCTCTCACCTCTCCCCTGAGACACACCAGCCTTGCTCTTCTTAGGAAAAGCTTAAAATGCCTTACTGAATGCCTGTGAGATTTTCTCCTGTTCTGGTTACCTACTCAGTGGGTTTGGTCTCACTCATCTACCTTTTTCTTAAGCAATTAAGAAAGGATTCTTGGGACCAGCAAGTGGTATAATGGTTATGCTGCTGGACTCCCACATAGTTGACTGCAGTTCAAATCTCAGACCTGGCAGTTTAAAACTCACACCACGTACGTGAGCATAAGTGCCCAAAATCCCAAGAGGAGAAGGGATTGCAATGTGGCCATCCCCCTTCAGGGTGTGTCGGGGGTAATTTCTTGCTTTCTGTCTGTCTCTCTCTGTCTCTTGCCAAGCCTACGTGCCTGATAGCAAAAAATATCTCTGGGGGTGGGGAAGGAAAGAAAAGATTCTTTCGGATATTAGGAAAGAACTCTCAGCACCACTTCCTTCTGCCTCATTTTGAAGTTTAGTTTTAGTAAAAGTTCTGTTGTACAGAATCACTTACTGTGACTCGTGAACTTTTCTAACGTCCTTATCTTGACCGAAACTTTCTTAAATAAGGGCTTTTGCCTGTTTTTCTTTTCACTAAAGGAAAATGAACAAGTAGATCTCCTTTTAAACAGAGAAGCAGTTCTTTTCATCTAAGGAATAGTAGGAGTGAAAGGCGATTCTTTTTGTAAAATTGGTAAGTATTGAATAAGCATCTAGGAAGCTAGAAATTATTCATTATAAAAAGGAACTAGAAGACACAGGAGTACACACTATGCAAAACTGCATTATCTAATGAGACATAAATATATGAAATTATAATAATAAATACAATTTCTGTCACTCTTAGGGTCTTTTTCCTTTGTTTAACTGTAGAACTTTAAGCAGTGTCTGGCACTTGCAAACCACTGAATAATACTTATTGGGTTAAATGACTGTCCACGTTCATAACAGCTCTGTTCAGTGGCCTCTTTTACAGAAAAGAAACAGAGACTCAGAAATAGATTGCAGAGTTTCAAATGGTGATGTCAGTATTCATACCCAGACTTCTGGATACCACCACAGTAAATATTGGATCGTCGAAGAAGTCATGGCATATTTTTTCATGTTTTTCTATTTTAAAAATGTGTCATGATTTTTCCAGTGACCCAATAATCAAGTACTAAACTTTGCAGTTCCAATTAAGAGTGTCTCAGGAATTTGTAAATAGGGAAGGACAATGTGAGTCGTATGGGTCAGCATCAGCTTAATTAAAAAGGAAGACTTATCATTTGTTTATAACTGCAACCACCTTGTCCTTTTGTAACCTCGCTAATGTATTTGAGAAAATTTTAATGTTTGGTCCCCAGAGTAGTAGTAGCCAATACATTTTTGAAAATTAGCAGTCATTTTTACTTGGAGCCAGGCATCCCTAAATGACTCCTGTCATCATTTTGCACATTCTCTTGATTCTATAATGTTGTTTTCCTCACCTTGAATTTATTGACACCAATTCATTTTGCCTTGACATTGGCATTAACAAGGAAATGGCTTTGTTTCATCCTGACATTATAAAATCACCTCCCCAGACTTGGTTTGACATTGTCAGGAGGTGGTTATGGTGACAGCAGGGCCACGGCAGACAAGAGTGAATTACAGTGATTCCCAGGAAAAAAAATCATTAGGAAAAGTTACTGCTGTGTGATTTCAGTAGCTATTTTTCATACTTAAATATCTCTGCTGTTTAAAAATCCTAAGAGGGTTTAGACCATATTTAGAACACTCCTGCCAAGTATATAGGAAAAATTAAGTCTCTAAGGAGACATTTGGCCATAGCTTGACAAACAGGCACCTCAAATTATATTTTAGCTCTACAGAGTGCTCAAAGGCATTGAAATCCTATCTTTAAAAAGAAAAAAAAAAGAACTACACATTTGAATTAATGACACAATTATCTGCTTTCAGCTACAGACACTTGCATTTCCAAACGGTGGATATCAAAGCCCATAGCATTGCTCCACCTGCTCGCCTCAGTGTACGACGCTTACAAATTTGTCTTCGGTACTGGATGGGGTTGTAAGGACTGCCCTTTTATAATTCCCACATCATTTCAAAGAACAGCACATCTTTATTTCATTCTTCCATGTCTCTATATTGTTCTCTCACCTCCATCTCACCCCACATAGAACTGTTCCATTTGGATTTTCCTTTATTCTGTGTTCCAAGTTAACCAGCCACCTTCCCAGTTAAAACAAAACCACACACACACACGCACACACACACACACACACACACACACACACGCAAAACCATTAAGTTCTTCAGAACCACAAGACCCATGTCTTTTTCACCTTCATATTACTCCCAATGCCCTATGGTAGTAAAGTTAATACATTTGGCTTCATGAAAAATGAAGGAAGTACTTCTGATCTCTGATCTCAAAACAATAGTCAAAAATGGCTCTCTCCCTTCCCCCAGTGTATGTTATATTATTAAGAAACAACCCTCACTGAAAGCCAGCATTTTCTTCCTGGTAATGCTTTACAAAATCCTGACAAATCATGGTGTCCAAGCTAAGATGGCATGTCAAAGTTGATCAACTATTCTTCTGCAGTTCACTTCCTCTCCCATTTCCTGCAGAATATTCCACCCTTTCCTTCAAGATGGCTACCTTACCCCTACCTCCTCACGTTCAATAGGCAGCCGTGGTTCCTATTTCCCAGAAACTAAAATAAGGCCATCAAGGAAAACTCTTCCTACTTCCTGCTCCCCAGCTTACTTACTTCCCCATCTGTATATCTCTGTCTACTTTCCTATCTAGCTAGCTGGCTACTAACAGATATGTGAGGGGTCTTCAGAAAGTTAGTGGAATATGCAATTAGCGATGCACAGATTTTTTAAAAACTTTACGCCAAAATATACTTCATTCCATTTTCCACAAATTTTTGACGTTCCATTCATACTCACCACTGAGAGGCAGAAAACAACAGATACATTTTACTTACTTGTTCAATAAACACTTACTGAACAACTGATCACTGCTACAAACACTGCTGAACACTAATAATATAACCACAATGAACAGGCAACAGATATGGTGCAGGCAGGTAACAGGTAGTAAGTTAGAATGCCCCACAAACTCAAGGTGCATAAAATAGCAAGCAAAAGTTAGTTTAAATCTGACTTTGAACCCCTCTACTGGAAAGATTGCAGGAAATTCAATCGGTACTATGGCTTGATTGTCAAATATAAAAATTCCCACTCATTGCGCACCAATCTACTCCAGTTATCAAGAACATGGCCACTGGGCTACAGATCAATTTAGCTCAGGAAGGTCTGCCAGTTCTAACCATACCTGAGGCCATGACATCTATGGTAAGGCACAGAACCAGTGTCTAGGAATCTGTTATGATTATGCGATTGTGCATTACCTTTTCTTGATAATTTTTGTGGACATTTAAGGTGATTAGTAGTTTTACTAAGACTATGTATTAATATAAACACTGAAATTTGGCAAAATGTGATTACATGATTCATTTCTAAAATGAATTATTAATATCTTTATCAACTAAGTAAAAGATGTTTTTATTTCTCAAGAAACAGCAATTCCTATTACTAACATTTTTATTATCTTCAAAGGACTATGTTTTAAGTAACTTATGAAGAGTGAAAAACATAAAGACAAAAGTTTTAATTACTAAAACCAAATGTATGACCAACCGCTAGATATAAACACTACTCACATTTTGGTACAGTTTATTCTGATATTTTTGCTAAGGTCTGTATTGTGCAAGGTATGTGTAGAGATACATGCCTGTACTTTCAGGGGTCACACTGGATGAACGTTTTCCATCTGCTCTCCTCTGACACAATTCGTGTACTTTGAGGTGAGGTTTATACCCCAGTGGGGGTTGCCATTGTGTGTGAACATGCCTTCCAGTGAAAGTGGTCTTTCACCCTGAGCTACCAGAAGTTACACTTTTTCATTAAGTAGACTGGTGTATTTTCTGATACCTGGTGAGAAATTCTGTGATTTCTCAGCACCATTTTTATGAGCACCTTGCCCGTGTCTGTGTTTGAGGGTATTGACCTAAATAGGATTTCAGTACATCATTAATGATCGCTTTGGGAAATGTGCCCAGCCTTCGGCTTGTAGGATTCTCAGTGAATTAATTCTTGCTCAACAACAGCAGAGGCTTTTTTCAGGTTACAAAAGCCAAAACCTTTAGGGTTGTTTGGGCAGTGATGCTTGCTCTTTGCTCCTGCATTGGAGGTGCCTCATTACTGCTAGCTCGGATACTTCAGACTGCAGACATGGGCGCCTTCAAATAGATAGGGCTTTCTAAGATGATGTCTTAAGCAGTATTTTCTTTGTCTGGCAAGAGAGAGTGTCACTTCTACCATGGGTGCTTTGCTGCTAGTTGAATAAGGAGAGAATGGCTGCTCCTGAGGGTCAGAACCTGCTGCCCTTGATTATGCAGACATGTCCAACCCCCTAGATGACAGCTCCACATAGATCCTTCAGCTGTGACCCTGGGATGCATTACAGTGAAACCAAGTAGACTGGATGCTGTCACAGGGGCATCAAGCCACCAGCACCATGGTCCCCAGTTAGACTGACACGGACAAGAATATAGGGTGACAGCAGGAAAGCCAGGTTGCTTGCCCTTGATGACCCACAGTAGTTGGTCTATTTTTTTTAGCTCTGTACCTGCCACCACCCCAACATTGCAAAGGGCTAAAGGTGGGTCAAGGAGCCCGTGGAAGCAGGCTGATGGTCTCAGGCACCGCCCCTCCCTGCAACTCAGGAAACACACCTTATTTGTGCACTCTGATTGATCCAGGAGGATGCACATTGAATCAGAGTATAACTGTCACCTTTGAGAAAATGGGCACTGTCACCCCAAGCTGACCCTGCAAGGCTTTGAGGCATAAGCAGCAACTGAATAAAAATATTCAAGAACTGACTGTTTTGACCTCACATTCTCTCAAGATTCACAAACATAGAAAACACACAGATTCTGTCTTTAAGGGAGGGCGTTTGCTACCTTTCTTCACTTCGAGTGCCTCAAATTGGACAGGGAGTGATGATTATTCTGGTAGATACAAAAACTAGCCTCACTCTTCCACCATGAGCTTCTAACATTAGGACTGAGAAAGGAATTGAATGTAAAGAAAGCATACTTGTGTTTCATATTTTTTCGAGCACTTTCACATCATTCATCTCAAGGTTCCCAATGACTGTGCGGTGGATAAACAGGACATGTGTCATTACCCCTGCTTTAGAAGTAAGGAAAAAGAGGCACGAGGAGGTTAAGTGAGTTCCTCAACTTTACCCAGCCCATTAATCACAGAGACAGGTCTCAAAATCAGAAGGTCTTTGCCTAAGTCTCTTCATCAGCCTCATGTTTTTAATGCACATGAGGGGGAAATGGTCCCTGTTTAATGCGGGCACCAGGTAAGAGGGACAGGCAAGACAGAGCACAAAACATCACCGAACTCATTACCAATGACGTAATATTCCGTTAGTCCAGCAGTTATATATTTTATCAAAAATTAACAAAAGCGTTAAGAAATTCTTAATACTTTGCCTTTAAAAGGATAGACTTTCCATTCAAAGTAGTCATGCAAATCATAAAACTCGAGAGAACTTCAGCAATACCAACTTCAAGCCATTTCCCTAACCTCATAGCTGTCCCTGGGGCCCGAGCCCCACATGGGCCCTGTTGGTCTGGCTCATCCTGAAATGCCCACCCTCTAGGATGGTGCCTGGTAGGATAGTGGATGGATCGATGAATGGACAGGTGTCACTAAGTGGTTTCATGATATACCTGAGGCCTTACAGTCAATTGATAACTAATCAGAACTAGAACTCAAGTTTCATGGCTCATAATCAAAGGGCTTTTTTTCCCCATTGTATTATACTTCTCATGGTCAGGAAAAAAGGGAGAGGGGTGCCTCCAGTGTCCCGAGAACCTCCCCCCCAAAAAAAAATCCTATTAGATAATAGTCTATAAAGTTTCTTCCATACTTCAGGAGGAACCTGTGTTCCAGTTTTATATCTCACATCTCACGAGTGAAACAGCAGAAAAGGCTGTATAAATGGGTCATAATCGCAGCTCCTCAGCTCCCTGCCACAAACTCTCAAATGCTGAAATCAAACCCAAATGCAGCACACATACCTTTGTTATTAGCCTTTTTGGTGGAGGTTATTTGCTCTTTGACATATCTTTGAAAAGGACGGGAACAATCTGGAACATCTTTCCCTCAGCCATCCTGGGCTTGTTTCAGGTGGTGAAGGTAGAGGTCACTTTATTAATACAACCATCAAGGAAAGCTGTCATGGTAACACATTGCATCGATTCCTTGAAGTGCAGGAGAGAAAGCCAAAAAGAGAAACTTTCAAGTCTATAAATACAGACCCAGCATTGCTCAAGCATCGTAGCTCACTGACAGGGTGAACCTAAATGTATAGCTTTGAACAAAACCCAAACAGAGAACAGAAAACTTCCCTTTGGTAATATAATAGATCATCGTGACTATATGGGAATAAGTGACCCTCCAGGTCGTGAAAGAAAACAAAAGTGTAACAAGCAGCAACACCAAGTCATGGCTGGGGCCCTCCTTAAACATATGGAACCTATCTAACTCTGTTTTTCCATACCTTGCAGAAAAGACTAACAGAGGGAATAAGGAAGCAAGGTCTTGTAAGCCACATTTTGACAATATGTTGCAGTTGGAGAGGAGGAAATGTGACCATCAAAAATCCACCAAAAAAAGTTAAAGAATTGAACTCTTTAGTTGCATCCCTATAACTTCATCTAAGAAACAAGAAAAAATAAATAGAAGTGGGAGAGGAGGAAGTAATGCTTATTCCTATTCTTTCACTGTGGAATTTCTAGATGTTTTTTGTAAACTGAAGGCAATTGTGAGAGCTTATTTATCTATAATGGTGTCTTGGTACTGAAGCTGCAATCAGGGCTATTATAACACCTTGCTGACTTCAGCCTTTCCACCAGGATTCCACACTTCATCTTTTGGTCATGTAACTCTGTTTGAGTCTAATATTAATACCTCATCTGTCAACGTCCACAGATCATCTTGGTCACCCCACTTGAAAGCATTCCTACTCTTAAAACATTAGGAAGTTAGAGGCTCTATGGTGTGATATTAGATACGCTTTACATTAATTATTTTTATCAATAGTAAAAGGAATCTAAAGACTATAGTCAAGTTATTACCAAATTAGTATTCATTTTTCTATCTAAAATTACGTTGTGAAATAATTAACAAAATTGTGTTTAGTAAATAACTATTTGCATCTGGTACTAGCTCCTGCATGCATAAGGGATTTAAAGAAGAATATTATTATTTACTGAGACAGTCTGTTAATAAAGAGAGAGTGCAAAGGTGCTTAAAAGAAATACATCACGATGTAAGTTCAGAGTTTTATTTTGTCTTGTTTTTTAAGTTTTTGCTTATAAGGCACAAGTGCTGCCTGCTGACAGAGATGAAGAGAGAGAGAGGGAAAGTGAGAAAGCACCTCCTAGAGGGATGACCATACCACAAACCCTTCTCTCCTCAGGATTTTGGGCATGCACAAACCCTTGTCCTGCATGTTTTTCAAGATGCTGACTCCAGGATTTGAACTGCATAATCGGGCTTATGGGATTCAGTAACCCTAACCTCCATGCCATCTGCTGGCCCTAAGTTCAGAGTTTTCAGTTTAAGGCAAGTCCACATTAGAAGGGCAAAGAGAATAAAGATTTGAAAAATGCATATTGAGTAGAAATCCACAGTTAGGTCCTTAATCTGCAACAGGATGCACGGTGAGATGGAAATAATAGTTAATGGATTACAAATGGATAGTTATCTTCATTCTAATTATAGCAACTGATGACAGCTGCTCAGAAGTTTGTGTTGAGAAGGATTCTGAAGTTTCATGTAAGACAGTACCATGATTAATTCTATTTCTTAGTCTATTTTGTGCTGCTGTAACAGAACACTATAGACTAGGTGATTTATAATGAATAGGCAAGTACTGGCTTATAGTTCTGAAGGCTAGGAAGCCCTCTATCAAGGGTTTGGTATCTGGCAAGGGATTTCTTGCTACCTCATAACATGGTGGGAATCCCCACATGGTGGAAGGGCAGAGAGAGAAAGGGAGCGAGAAAGCACACAAGAGGGGGAAAACAAGCCCGCTCCCATGAGAATGGCATTAATCCATTCATAAGAGTGGAGCCCTCATGTCTTCAGTCCCACTTAAAGGTCTCGCTTGTTAATACTACTCAGTGGCAACTAAATCTCAAGATGAGTTTCGGAGGGGACAAACATTCAAACCCAGCAGTCTCCTACATACGAGGGAAGAGGGATGACAATATATATGTCAACATATTTGCCAGTCCCAGCCCAGACCTTTGACATGTCTGGCTACATTTTCTACATGAGCCGATCTGTATTTGGAGCTCTGCCAGAATGCAGGAGAACTCTGGGAGATGTAACATTCAATGCTATGAATGAAGGCCTGTTCCCTAGTCGCAGTGTGACATGGAAGCAGAGAAGTTATTCATAGTCAGTACAACAGAAAATCCACTGAGCGTCTACGGAAGACTTACTTCAGAAGTCCCAGCTAAGCAGAGAAGCCAATTACTAGGTCATCAGGAAAGTCGTGGCTCATTTTTACGTAGAAAAACATCAAAAATGTGTCATGACTTTCCAGATGACCTGATAAGTTTTGAGGAGCCCAGAATACAGCTCTGTGCAACAGCATTCGCTGTTTCTCCCAGCGAAGAGCAGTACTCTATAAATCAGGAGGCCTGAAATCTAGTTCTAGTTATACCCCAAACTGCTTTCCATTCCCTCATTTAGAACTTGTCTAGATGGTTTCTAAAGTTTCCTGTAAGCTCTGATTTTGCTGATACTATGAGAGCAAAGAAGAACAAATCACAGGACAAGGGAACTTTTGCTTCCTCTTACCCCTTAATTACAAGAAGTAC
Source organism: Tupaia belangeri chinensis (assembly GCF_000334495.1). Classification (NCBI taxonomy): domain Eukaryota; kingdom Metazoa; phylum Chordata; class Mammalia; order Scandentia; family Tupaiidae; genus Tupaia; species Tupaia belangeri. The sequence continues at coordinate 3,458,123 of NW_006159750.1, forward strand.
TAAAGGGTCTGTCTTAGATTTCATTCTTTTGTATTTATTTCTCCACAAAGATAATCTATGCTTATATTTCCACTTTGGGTGCTTATCATTGCCTCTAATTCCCATGGCTCTGCACCTGAAAACTCACTGTCTTTCTGATCTAGACTGCAAAAGCTTCTTTGTTCTTCTCCCCTGGTATACATCAGAGAGAGCTGCTCATATTCATTGCTATGGCTGACACCAAACCAGGCCTTTATCACTTTATCTCTTACATGGAGGATTAATTGATTAATTATTTTTTCATATATATGTGTGTATATATATATATAGATACATATATGTATATATGTATCTATATATACACACACACACACACACACACACACACACACACATATATATATATATATAGAGAGAGAGAGTTTGCTATAGGGTTTGCATGCTCATCAGTGAGAGAGAGAACGATAGAGAGAGAGGGAAAGTGAGAAATATCACGTCCCAGGGGAATGGTCACATGACAATCCCCCCTTCTCTATTCTCTTTTCAAGATTTTGGGCAAGAGCAGCAGGTGGTGTAATGGTTTCATCTCTGGACTTCCACATAGTCCACCACAGTTTAAGTCCCAGACCTGGCGGTGTAAACTCACCCTGGGCACATGCATGTGTGTGCCCAAAATCCCAAGAGGAGAATGAGGGGAAGGGATTGTGGCATGGCCATCCCCCTGGGGGTGATTTCTCATTTTCTGTCTCTCTGTCTCTGTCTCTCTAGCAAGCACACACACCCTATAGCAAAATCTCTCTAAAAATAAAATCAAAATCTCTCTAAAAATAAAAAATAATTTAAAAAAAGATTTGGGGGCATGCACCCTATTTCACTATGTTCTTTCCTCCTTTGAAGGATGAGTCAAACAGAGATGCAGGGAGTTGGAAAAAGATGTGCGGCACTGACGTCATGTTGTTTACTGGCTGAGTTTAGTGGGAGCTCTTAGTAGGCTTGAGCCAAGGCCATGAGGGCTGAGCTAGCAGAAGCAAGGCTGTGCTGAGCAGGGCTAGCTAGCAGGGCAGTACTGCACTAACTGGGTGCTCCTTCTCTAAAAGGGGCTGCAGACAATAGTGGCTCATTGCCAAAACCAAACTGTCACACACACACAGGTGTATGTTACATTCAGTGGCGTAAAACAACAAAGTCATAATTACGTAACAAACGCACAAGCACAGTACAACTAATAACATAAGTTGTTTACCTTGTGGCCTTCAAACATGGTAAGATTTGAGGTAAGGGAGCCAGACTAAACCATCCTGACTCCATTTGCAATACACCCCCACACGCACCTGGTATGTTTTACAAGCTACCAGGTCTAAAATTAAAACTGCGCAGTTGGCCATGAGAGATTGAACTGCCCCAACTTCCATGCCACCTGCTGGCCTTGAGGATTAACTCTCTGTTGCAGGGGGCTGTCACATACATTGCAGGATGTTTAGCAGCATTCCTGATCTCTACCACGAGGGGCCAGTAGCAGGCCCTCCCTACTCTGTTGTGACAACCAAAAATCATCCCCAGACATCATCAAATGCACCCTGGAAGGCGAAACCGTCCAATGTTGAGAACTACTTTAGCCTGGCGTTCAAAGACCTCCCTGAAATGTTCATTCCTCAAATTTTTCCAATCTTTTTTCTAATGATCCCCAAATCCTTTCTGTCAGATTCACTCGAGAACACACAATGTTTATTTTGTGTATTTCCCTTGCCCACTTCAAAATGCCCTTCCTCTCCTCCATTCCCAGTCTGTCTATTTACTCCCAGATACTGTCATCATTGGCAGAAAGAATTCAGTGATTTATTTTATATCCTCATATGATCCCTGAGTTCTGTTCACATCTTTTCTCAGCATCCTTTATGATCTTTCTTTCTCTGCCTACAGCTTAAATGCTGATAGCCTTCAGTGTTCTCTCTGTAGTCCTCACTCTCACTTAGTCTATAGTTTCCCAGAACGAGGTCTTCTACTCCTTTTGCTTCATCTGCTGTAACAATGAGCATGCTTGTTCCACTTCCTTATCTTCGGGATAACCTATCTTCTGAAATATTAAGGAGTTGTTCCAACTGATAACAAGACCTACAAAGAACCTACAGACCTCTCAAAGACAATATGTTCGAACAAAGTTCATTTTCTTCCCTGACCAAATTTTTCCTCTTACCTTTTCATAGTAATTTTTTAAATGCGTAGAACCAGATGGTGGCACAGCAGTAAAGGTGACTCTGTGAGGTTGACCCACACGGGAAGGTTCTAGGTTCATGTCCAGAGACTTCGCTGAGTACACCAGGCACATGTGTGCTGTGATCCAGGGTTAGCTGAAACAGTAGATTATGGCATCAAGACACTGTTAGAGGTGCTCACTTTCTCTTTCTCTCTCTTTTTTACCCTTTCTATGTTTTACTCTTGCTTATGGAAATAATAAATACACTTTAAAAACATTTCCTTATGATTCATCCAAATACCAAAAACAGGAATCTCAGACTCTCTTATCCGTTCACATAACCTATCACCAGATCTGTTCCCTCTTCCCTCTCCCCACTGCTCTATTCCAGCCCAAGCCTATTCTGTTCAAGTAACTGATATTCTTGCCTCCAGTCTCTTCTTCTTTTGGTCTAGCCTAACTTTTCTTTTCCCCTTAAGCTACAACCCTGCTCATAAGTCTTTGACACCTCCCAGTTGCCTATGACCTAAAATCCATAATGTGTTATGTTGAACCTCATAACCAGGCCACAACCAGCCTTTCTGGTTTCCACCGTCCCTATGTGCACCCTCCATTCTAGCTGCACCAGTCCGTTCACCAGTCACTGTCATGTTCCAAGTGTCTGCAGTCAGGCTCTGGTCAGAAAACGAAAACCACAACAGGTATTTCAACAGAGAATGTATTAAGACAGTGCTTAAACTGCTGTGTGAGAATTTGAAAATGAGAACAGGGCACTGAAGTAAATCTGGCATGGTAGCTAAATAAGCAGAAAGAAGCCATCACTCTGGGGCTAAGGGATAACAGGAAAGAAGATGGGGTTAACAGAACTATAAATATGGGGAGACCCTGTAGACTTAGGACCTCCTCTCTAAGGAGGAGCACAGCTGGTTCTGAATAAAGCTGAGTACTGGAACCAAATGCTACTATTGGGATGAAGAGGTATTGCTGGGGCAGTGCAATTAGGGAGAACCAGCAAACAGGAACAAGAAAATCTCCTCCTCCTTTCTCTGCTCTCTTTTGTGGCCCCTATTAGTGGACTCTAGCAAACAATTTGTAGGGTTCTGGCCTCAACACCAGAAGGGTGGATTCATAGTTAATAACCAACAAATGTACTTCCACATATCCTTGGCTTTATTCATACAGTTTACCATTCGTAGTGCCCTTTCTACCAATATTAACCTGATGCCACCTTTATTTAAATACAGTTTTTTCCCATAATCTTCACTAATCTTCCTGAAAGTAATTACTTACACCATCATTTGAATTCCTCTAGCAGTTTGTAAATATTTCCTTTGGAGTCTTTTTATATTGTATCATAATACCTTCTTATACTTTTGCTTATTTTCTACCAAACTATGAGTGTCTTTAGGACAGGTAGAGTTATAATCATAAAATTGTGCAGGGTGCCTGGCACAAAACAGATGTAGGTGGAGCTAAATAGAATGGACAAAGATATTTTAGTGAAATTAATATTAGATCGTTTCTTGTATGTATTTCATCTTCCCATTTAGATTTGAACTTGATAAGAGCAGAAATCATGCTTCCTATTTCTTTCTTTTTCATCATGGTATTTAGTACAAGGTTGTATATGTTGAAGAAGAGCTCAAAGACGATTGTTAACCACCTAGTTTGTTCATGCACCACTACAATTTTAGTTCGAAATGGCAGCAAGATGGAGCATTAGTTTATGAATGGCAGGTAAGATCTGTAGTTTAGGTTTAGATGTGCTTCCAGCAATGGGACCCCAGCAGTTAGAGAGCTCTGCAGATGGTCAAGCTCTGTGTCTGTTGGAGCACTAACACAACCAAGACACCCAACGTGATGTGCGCTGTGAAGTAATGAAATTACTAGATTTCATTTTTCTATGTATTGCATTGTTGGGAGTGTCATGATGTATTTTTGCATAGAAAAATATGTCATGACTTTCCCGACAACCTAATATCTCTTTCAGGAAATATATTCCCCCAATCCATGGGATTATTAATCCAAGACTACATCTGTTCCTTGTATATTTGTTACACTTCTCACAACCATCAAAATCAACAAGTAATTATTTAAATGTAGAAAATGTATTGAATTTTAACTTAGCCATCAGCTTCTCAAAGAAAAAAAAAAAAAACCTGTTCAACAACTGATTTACATTCCGGTCCATTAAAAAAAAAAAAAATGTGAGTATTTTTTTTTTTAAGGCAAGTGATATTTAATTAACTATTGATTTCTTCTCAATTATTCAAGGGAAGCAATTATCGATATTGATGGAACAGATATTTCCCTGCCTCTAGTGCCCAAATGAAAGGAAATATCCCATTCAGCAATCTGCTGCTTGGAACAAGAAATGCTGAGAATCTTTAACTTTAAATGGGAACAGTTATTTGGATCTGTTTATTCCATGTTGCCCCAATTAAACAGGTATTTCCTGAAGTGTAAGCAAAATAAAATCTTGGAAACATATCTATGCTTTCTAAATTAACAACCATGAAAAAGTGTGGGCTTTTGTCAGCCTTGACCATGAGGTTAACTACTCTATGCTTCTGGACTTTTTTCACAACTACATATCCTGACTTTTTTACTATGACTCATAAAATGCTATCATTGAGGCCTAATTATTCTGAATTTCTAAAGCACCTAGAAGGAGGCAGCTTATTTGTGCCTTGTATACCATTATTTTGACTTTATAGGATTTAATAGGCTTTAATTATTACTTTGGACATTTACAGATAGCAAGTATGGATATCTTTGAAAATTATACCAATACACTACACAACCCTGTTAGAGATTACCAAGGAAAGTAGAAGAAAAGGAAGATGGTAAAACAGGGCCATGCTTAGGGCACTTGGTTACTAACTTTATGGGTATCCACTGCCATCTTTTCTCAGCTCAGTTGGACACAGAGCATATCTGTGTATACAGTTTCTCTGGAAGGTGACATGACTACTGAACATGATGAATGGACAACTCAGTGATCTCTATTGAGTTATTACTTGGACTGTAGAGGTTGAAAAAATACTTTGCACTTAACAGAAATAAGCGTATGTATGAGTGTGTGTGTGTCTACTTCATGTAGCATCACTGGGGAAATTTGACCATGACATTTTTTAAAAATGAAAAATGTTATAATTTCTAAAAAGCTGTTTTTTTCTGCTCTGCCCCCAACCCCCGTTTCAGAGTGGTTCTATATGTTAAGTGCTTAAGCAGCATATGTTGCCGGGAAGTGCTTTTGGCTCTTTTACTCTGTGTGTTGTTTTAATTTCCCTGGGTTCTATTTAACATTCTGCTAAATCAGTGAAACCTTGATTATCTAAAAGAATAGGAGACGTGGAATTAATGAGGATAACCAGAATTTGGAAAAAAAAAAATAAGAAATTATTAGAGGTGAAAGTTACACGGCAGGGGTTGTGAATGAATTTTAGTCTCCGGAATTGCTTGTCTTAATTTATTCGAACAGATTCTATTAATTGATGGACATAATAAATTTTTGGTAATCAGGGTTTCACCATTGCATTTATGACTGTTCCTAGAAATCAAGGTAACCTTGGGCTCTACCTCTCATATTTACAAGGTGATAAAAATTCTAGTAGGCTATCAGGGACAAATGTGCATGCTCTTCCTCACAGTCCTCCCATGAAACGAACTCTCTTCCCATCTGCCTGCTGCCTGCCTGGAGCATGCTACTTTCCCACCTCCTGACCCCTCCATCCATGCTTCCCGTGGGCTACGTCTTCATGCATGCAACTGCGCGAGTCCCTTGCAGGGAGAACAGCCCATCTCTTAGCCATTCTGGGTCATTTTAGCAACACTGCTTTGCATTTTAAATACTTTTCATCGGGCTTCAAAGCTCTGCGTTCTTGTATCAGGCACTTGTCCTTTAAAAACACAAGAGGTCACAACAGGTCCCAGTTCCATGAGGAGATATTGCCAGCCCAGGAGTATTGCATTACTTTGGATTCAATAGCCTCAAATGGACAATGATAATATCCAAGCTTGCAGCAGAAATCTATATGAAAAGGACTAATAGGATAAAAACAGAGGCAGCAAACTACATTTGTTTGGAAATTGGAGGCACGTGCTTAGTTTGTGGAGGGGAGGGGGAAGCACGAGATCGATAGAGATTTTTTTAAAGCTGAAAACATGATGTACCCGATGAACTTAAATTGATTCTGCTTCTCCCCC